>NC_092354.1:39392949-39692949 GCF_963676685.1 Mytilus edulis
AATGATTTCAAGATTTAGATATTTCAGCATCTTTCTTTATGCTTGTAAATTTCGAGAGAAAAATTTGTAACGGAACCAGTCTAATAAGAACCAGTCCCGACTATCAACTTGTGTTTATAGACGCAAGTGAATACTTGGGGCTGGCTTTAATCAGATTGTAACAGGACCTGATTAAAAAAAAAAAAATTTTGCCGAATCAATTTCCCATGTATTTCTCAGCCTACGTTAACTTTTTCAGGCTTCATTCCGATGTTGCTGTCTATCACGTGTAGCATTAGTCTATAGGATTACAAATCTAGCACTTTATTTTTTAAATGTTTCCGAAACTATATCGAATTTACTCTGTACCAACCAATGAATTTCAGAGACTGTTTATACTGGAACACAGAGAAAGTTATTAAGCAAAATTACCAAGTTTTGAGTTGCAAAGTCTGCTTGTATTGTGCTTTTTCGCCTAATTCTATCCGTATTCTCATCCAAAAAAAATTCTTTTTTCCATTTTGATCGAGCGGTGTTTTAACCGACCATTTTAACACGAATAAATAGATGTATAATATTGCCTGTGTTTATCAATGTTTATTACACGTCATACTAAGTTTCTATAGATTAGAAATCTATTTTTAAAACAAAATTTTGATGGAGATACGGCGTGCATCATGAATATAAGTATTTATTGCAAAAATAAACCAAGAATAAAATAAAGTGATAAAACTCAGTCTATTATGCATAAGAACATATATAGATAAATCGTACAGATGCTAAAATATTAAAGAAACAGAATATTTAAAAGTAAAGTAATACATTTTTAAAGATTAACAATGAGAAGTAGAATTGCCGGAAAACAATAAAGCAAATAAGTTAACCGTTATCAAAACTCTCCTTACTCTGCATCTAGAAAAGTTACCTTTAAAAATGTCACATATATAGTAACCAAAAATATTATTTTTATTACAGTGACTTGACTGTTACTGTTGCTCTCCACCAATTGCAATTCATTCAAAATTTTTACCAAATTGCAATTTGTTTTATTAAACCAAATTGTTCAACTGGTCAGAATATTGAACAAATTGCTCAGTCAAAATGTGAAAGTGCAAAGTGATAAAAAACACATACTTACAATCCTATAAGACTTTAACTCCGCTTTAATGATGGTGTGACAAAATTAGTCTATCAGTGTGTATAGGTATATTATAGTCAATTCCATGCTGAAGGAACTGTTCTTATTTTGAACTGCTATAAAAATGTCCAAACTAAGCTTGCATATAGTTTTTCTTTCTAAAAGTATTCTAGATTCATAAGAATCAGATATCATTTTAAATAAAACATCATATATTCAATAAAATATGTGTGAAATTACAATATGCTATTGATAAGTTTCCATGGGGAGATAACCTAAAATATTATTCTTTTGAATAAAGACTTTTTGAAAGAAAAAATGATTATCTCCCCATGGAAACTTCATACAAACATATTGCAATTTTACACATGTTTTACTGAATATGAAATCCTTATGAATATAGAATACTTTTAGAAAGAAAAACTATATGACAACTTAGTTTAGACATTTTTATAGCAATTCAAAATAATAACAGTTCCTTCAGCATGGAAATTTCTATAATATACCTATACAAACTGATAAACTGATTTTGTCACAACATCATTAAATTGGAGTTAAAGTCTTATAGAATTGTAAGTATGTTTTATTTTATCTTGCTCTTTGATGACTTGGCTGTGGTTTTCTTCAGCAGTTAGTTCAAATTTGTGACCAATTGAACAATTTGATTTTATAAAACAAATTGCAATTTGGTCAGAATTTTGAATAAGTTGCAATTGGCGGAGATCAACACTAACAGTCAAGTCACTGTATTTATAATCACTTTGTGATTGCAAAACCTGCTGCATTGGCTTGTATGTGTGAACGTTATTCGATAACGTCAGGAACGGTAACTCGTAGCGTAACGTCATTCGGTATCGTGTTACCTTAAAACATTTGAATACGATTTAAAGCAAATTTCCAACTAAACATACCTGGCAATGCCAAGCTCTAAGTCCTTCGTTATGTATAAATCAAACAGAGACAATGAAAGATATATTTTCATTGAACATGAAACAAATGAGAAAAAAGATGATTTCCGCACTAAATCCATATCCTGCTTCACGTGCTTCCAACAAAGCTACGCCATATATTTGTGGATACACTGCAATACTAGTTAAAGAATTGCAAATATTAAATTGCACGAGATCATTGACTGCTGTAAAAATGAATTCATTAGTTATGACATGCCAGCTTCAGCTATTACAGTAAATAACAGCAAGTGACATGTTATCTCAAATACACGAACATTCGTGCAATTTAGATTGAGAGACAGTTTTGAAGGCTAGTCATTTCAAATTTTCTTTTATATCTTCGATCAAAATTGTAGATTATATCTGTCTCCACAAAGACAACAAGTATCATATACAGAAATGTCCCGAAATGGGCCCTGAAAGGTGAGTAAACCGATTAAAGTTTAGCATTTTTAGACACTTTGTTTTGTAAATTCGTACAATCGAGTTATTGATTTCATGTCCAAAATACATACTTTTAAAAATGAATCTATGTAATAGGGTTAAGTATACAAGGATCCATCAATTAATATATAAACATATGATATTGACAAGCTCATATTTTTTTGGTAAACAATACATTTCGGTCATTTTAGGAACAGTAAATTGAGAGTGTATACTTCATTTTTAATGAAACTGTTTTCAACATCCCAAATATATAAATGACCTTATTATTCATCAGATTTAGCTTTAAAATTACCCAAACATTTTTGTCTTTTAAATATTAATGAGAGTTACTGAATGATTGATCAACGTTAGGGTAGTCGTCAATTGCTTCTTGTGTTGATATACATTTAAATCTAAATTTAATAACAGGTTAAATTTGGATATAAAACTTGTAAAAACAAAATAAAACGAAATATTTCACCCAACAGATAAATATCACGATGACGTAACCCTTCATATAAGTCTGAATATCATACTAATTTCTATTGACACCATGTTGATCCTTCTATTGTCTTATGGTTAGATTTGTATGACGGAATAGTATGATTGCAATTGAACTGCATGCTTCCCAATATATACATTTGAGCAATTTCAATTGTGCTCGATGTTGTTAGTTATTGTGTAAAAATAATTGACGCATTCTCACTGTGGAAGGATACAGAATATATGTATGACTGTGATCTCTGTTTTAATTAGCTAAATGCTATTGCAGCTTCACTTTATAAGTATCTATGACCACAAAGGCTGTATGATTTTGGTTAGGGTGACTAACTCTACAGTATATTTTATCATTAACACAATTATCTATTGCATCTAATTTTTTTTAAATTCTAGAAAAGAAACACCATATTCACGACAACTGTTTAGGAAAGAACCTACACATATTGGTGAGATGTAAAACATTAAATGAAAACTAATACTTTATTACGACAGACGATAATTTTCTGCTTATTTGTTTGGTTCAAAAGGGGAAGTTTCTGTGTGCTGTATGTTTGTTTTGTATATTCTTTTTTATTCTTTTTTAATATTACATAGTACATTGCTCCTTCAATAAACATTAAAATAAAACAAGACACTGGCACATTGGACCGAGTCAATAGTATATGTATCACTCTCTATATCAATGTAATTTGATGATTTGGGAGACATATTCCGTATGTCTTAAGATTCGCGAAAACAGATCTTTAGCATATTTTTTGGTTTTCTTTGTTACCTTATCATGTTTCAGAATATTTTTTTTTAAATCCATTAACAAAACGTTCACTAATTGTAGGTGTATGCTAAGTCTGAATAAACACGTATTTGCCTTTAAACATTGTAAATAACTAATACATGTTTAACAGTACATATAACGTTGTGGTGCCTGGAATATGTAGGAAATGTGAGGTTTTACGCAGTTATTATAAATATCGAAAACAAATGGAACTAAAGTGATCTAAAAATGTAGAACTGATTTCTGGGAAGGCATTGCATTGACTATTTGACATTGAATATGAAGTTATCAGTCATTCTACTTAATATGAGAAGGTGTAACAGTATCACTCATTTCCCAGAATTTTGTTTTATAGTTATACCTGTGGCTTTGATACATTTGTAAGTGATTAACACTATTCAGCAAAAGTCAGTGTCTGTCTTAACAACCCTAACTTAATAATCTTTATTTCTATGCGATTACCATGTTTTCATATTTTTCAGACCAAATTATTAATTTGGTATATTTGATAAGAACTTACAAGCACTATTTCGACACTATACTGTTTGTGTGCATTTAGTACCTTATAATACAATAAGTCTATACTACTAACTACTAATTGTGTGTTGACATTCTATATAATTGATATATTCAATTCCTTATATATCGTTTATGATTTGCTCTATTATTCAGAAATGGAATTGCAACTCGGTGATTACTATCATTTTTGACAATTTAATTACAGATTTGTTAAACCGACGTAGTGAAGTGATTGTTTTAACTATCCTATCTTTTTGTTGCATTGTATATGGTATGTATATCTTTAGTTGAAGTTATATTGCATTCAAAGGAGCATGCATGAGTAATATCAAATAAATTAATAGAATTTATAGAACAAAAAACTTTCAAAACTAGTGAATAAAGCATAAACTATGTCGTTTAGAAAAAAATGCAATTCTTTGTCTGTACCTATTCAAACATGTTTGTCAAAGTACAAAGACCAAATAATTTAAAGAAAAAATAATGGATGAAGTAAAAAAGTGCGAAAAAAAAATAAACGACCGTTAGACCATACATGTATCAACAAACGGAACAAACGAAAACCAACCGCCAATATTCAGACCTGGAAAATGGTAAACTTGGTATTCTAGCTAGGTTAACCTTGTGAGATAGTTGTTCATAGTTCAGTCATAATGATTATATTGAAAGGGCGACACTTACAGACACATTTGGGTAATGTGACTATGATTTGTAAGACACAGCCACACATGTTTCAACCGTCAAAACAGACATACAACGTTAACAGTACCAACTTAAAAAAGAACTACATGTAACTCTAATATTACCTATTACTAGTGGTTGCAAAATGTTAAATCGAGATCTAAAAATATATGTTACAATCCTTCATAATGACTAGCTGACAAGTTCATTGGGTTTCAGTTAGGCTAATAAAGTACACAACCCTGTTTTAATGATAATTGCAAACGGAGTAACACTGATGATGAAAAAATGTATAATGATGTGGGTTTTTGGGCAGTATATAATTACCACAAACATATTTTAAAGATATCAAAATATCAAATGGTTGACATTCAGTCCTAATTAATAGGTATGTTTGAATAATGTATCAAATGACTAACACTGTTAACAGTTAGTTGAAAAGATTGTCCATCAGCATGAAATCCCTCAACCTATCGCAATATCTATATCTGTATTTTTTTTTATCAAAATTCGACGTTTTGACAACTCAACAAATTGTGACTGAAATCTTTAAGAATCATTCTGACAGTATTAAGTATCGAACTTTGAAAAAAGGTATGAATTATAAAATACTGAATAACTGGCAAACAAACACATTTCATGATTGAAATGAATATTATAATTTTAAATATCGTGAAAATTTAATTGGATATGGAGAATGCTTGAAAAATTGATATCTTTAGTATTTATTTTCAAAACTGTAAATTATATTTTTTATCACGCACGGTAACAAATGACTTAAATATTAAATGCTAGGTAGAAGATGAATGTAAAGGTATATAAGACAATAAAGTGCTTTTAAACTCATACATGGACGCTAAATTGGCAATGCCAAGCATGAAAGGACATAAACAAACAAGAGTTTGTAAAACACAAAATAGACGACTGAATACTGATAATACAAGAGAAAATGTGGAAATAATAGTAATTCGGTAATGTCAGATTTGAGGAAATCCAAGTTTAACAGATCCCTCGTTAACAGCAACCCTCTATCAAAAAATTTCTGATAAACATCATACCTTTTTCAGTGTTTTCTCTGGTAGGGGACATTTTTTGTAAAACAGATGGGTGTAGAGTTTGTCAGGTCAAAGACTTGAATATCAGATTGTCTTTTTATTTGTCTCTATTCATAGCGCTGTGGAGTTTGACATATATGACGTCGGCACTTTATATTCATACGATACTTGTTTTACATCTACTTGTCTTTTTTTTTTATCTTATTGCATTGTTCAGACATTGTCTCGTTAATGAATTTGATTTTTCACATCATATTCCACATATCAATTTTTTCCAGCTTTCTTCGCAATTCTTCTTATCACCGCCGAAAAAATACCCGACTTTTGTTCTATTGATATTTGTAAGTATGTTTATTTATAATATTTGTGTGAACATAACTATTCACATCAATTTCTCAGTGTTAGTATTTATTTCAAAATTAAATGCATATCACAGAACAGCTATAGTGCTCATAATAAGTTTCATGTAAAATCTAAAAAATTTTGTAAGTAAAAAATACAACTTCAAAAGATAACAAAGCAAATAATTTAATATTCCTTAATGAAAAATGTCATATCCAAATGCGTTCAAAAAGAGATAATATACATATCATGGGGAAAGTAAAACAATCCTTTTTGTCGTAAATCCTTGTGAAGCGTTTCTGATGTAATACTAAAATATCTTAATCTAGGAAAGGCCATTTATTGTTGTTGGTATAATATTGATTGAAGGTAAGTTACCTTTAAGAAATTTCAGCAATATAGTTAGAGAGTTCTTGATTATTTACCAAAAATGTATTCTCAAGATAACGGTTAATGTTGTTGAAATGTTCAATTAAATAGAATAACGACGGTTCTTTTCTGAAAAATGCCAAAGTTCATCAAAATGTGCAGAAACATACAATTTGGACTGCGTTATTCAAGACATCTGTTTCTAAACCGATAATTATAAATTCACAATATAGACATTCACTGAAGAAAATGTTAAGAGATAGAAAATTATGTATGATTGCCAATGGGAAAATAGATATATACAGTCTTACTGCTTTCTATCCTGTAATAAGCTCTCTTCTTGAGGCTTGCTACATTGGCGATCCTACCACATCAAATGTTTTTACGAAGACACTTTACAAAAATCATAGTCTTTAAAACTATATTGGTTATAATTGAATATACCAGAATTTGAATTTTAAAGAAGTATAACAAATTAATTCCAATCATACTAGCCTCATACCTTAAAACGACATTTCCTTTCTCATAAATACACCGATTTGCTTTGAGCATGTTAACAAACGAAACATTATCTCTTCTTTTACGCTGCTGTTATTTTTTTTTTCAAGTCAGCTCAAAAACTTCTCAGTGATGTCATTGAATAATGCTTAATGCGTACTGAGCTTATTTAGCCTTTTCTACCCTGTTGTTATCATGTATAGGTCAGTGTTGGCCACTCGACTTCTGGTACAATGGTTGTTGCAACGAGAAGGTTTGATAAAATCTCATTTTCATGGAATGATCCAACGCGATTGTAATTTCTTGATTTGTATTTATTACAGGTCCATATAATTTGAATACTACTAGAGAAGGCGGTCTTTTGTGTATATCATGGTCAAAACCAGATAAAGTACCATATATCGACATACTACATTACAATTTGTACAATACGTTCAACAAAGAGCGGTTAGTGTTTACAGTTACGGGAGACAAACGTTATGTATTAAAAGATTTGTTGCCCTCAACAGATTACAGTTTTAGAGTCTCTGTCTCTCTGACGAATTCAATTGAAAGCAAATGTACACAAGAAATAATATTCAACCCTGGCTGTAAGTTGTATTTGAATATCGGTAATGAGTAATTACTTCTGTTACGTATGATAAATATCTTAACAAATGTTAAACGAGTGGCAGATTGGCACATGTCGTTTTATTTTTTCATTTTAAGATAATAACGATTGTTAAATATAATAACGTCTAACAATACATAGTTATAAATTCACCAATAAACACAGTTTGCTTATGTATTCAGGCAATGAACAATCTTTAGCTGATTGTCATTGACAACACCTAGTGAAACACAGATGGTATTATATTCAGTAAGTAATGTTCAATTAAGACTGAAGTTGCTTCTTTGAGAAATTGTTGTACACTCGTATAGCTCTTTCATTTGAGAAGAATGTATCTAACTTTTGATATTGCTTGCAAATACTTCTCTCAATGATATTGCTTGCGAATACTTCTCTCAATTAATTCTGTAAACTTTGTTATCCTAAAAGTTAAATCAGTAATCCGAAAACGAATTTAGTTAACGTTTAACTAAATAACTAATTCAATTTGTTGTCACATATTGACATGTATTGAATAGACCTCGTTATTGAATAGCGGTTTCAAATTGTAGATGAGCAATCGCTCCATATTGATTTTTTTGGGATTTTTTCAGGGTTTTCCATGTTATAAAAATGGAATACTATGCGCGTCTGGCGTACTAAATCATAATCCTGGTACCTCCGATAACTATTGACTACAATTTGACTCAATACTGTTTTCTATCCATTAGTATAAACATCATAACGGTAATTGATAATTTGTTAAAAGAGGGGCGAAATTAATCCTTATTGGGAATCAAAATCATTAATCCATTTTTTTTATGAATGAACTACACATCCCTTTAACAAATCGCACGTGGTAAATGATCACTCGACCAGAAATTTAATGTAATTGAAATTAACATCACAAAAGACTTGATGTACGATAAAATTGAAACTGCTTAATAAATACAGGTAGCCTTTGTGAGAAATAAATAAAGATAAAAAAAATACTTTATTCAAATAATTATATATGATGAGAGGTATAGATATATAGATCGATAATGATTGCAGGTACATGTACATTTGTACAAGGATAGATAATATTTATAAAGGTTGATGTTAATAATTTATAGCGGTAGTTTTTTTTCTCATTTGCTTTTTCCCCGACAAATGAGACTGTAAAAATTGGGGCCCCCTTAGTTGCTTCCCTGGGCAACTGAGGGCTGATGTAACAGGTGATTGTTAATAAAATATGTTGAATATTAAAAAAAAAAAGAAAAAAAAAAAAAAAAAAAGAGGGGCGAAAGATATTTAAATTTCACAGAGAGAAACTAGTCGTCTCTTTGAAGATCTGAAATTGATTGACTAAAATCAAGACAAAATATGTGTATCTCCTTTTCCTAAGACATTTTTAAGGAAAAAATCAACCCAACCATCAGTACAAATTGTGGTAAAAACAATTACTACAAAAGTGCACACATTGAGGAATACTAATTAACGTCAAAACTTAAAAATATAACGAACGCAAATGTTATTTGATATCTTTGGTGCGTCTATAGAAAAATGCGGTCAAATTATTTATTTGTTTGTTTTAAGAAATTTTGCATATATTAACACATGCGCAAAATTAGGATGATTGATATCTACAATATTGAGCAAGCCTCTATCATATAAAACGAACAATGCAACATTATGTGCAATATAGGGAAGAATACATGTATGATTTACACTAATAGAAATGCTTTATTTAATGTATGCTGTTATCCGTTTTTTCAGTACCAGAAAAACCGATATGCAGATCTCCATATGGAGATAATGGAAGTATTGTATTGTTATGGGATTCACCGCAGGATACCTTGATAAAAATAGATGAATACGTGATACAGATATCAACTGATGATTGGAAAACTTTTAAAGAAATAAGCAAACACTCTGATGTTTTAAAACATGAAATAAAAAATGCGACAGAAGGTTTAACTTACAGATGTACTATTTGTTCCTGTAGCAATTCAGTCAGAAGTTCAGCACAAAAACTAGAGCCATTTCCCGCTCGACGTAAGATTATATAAAATTGTTGTGTAAAAATTTTGTTTACTTAAAGAGTTCTGACCCCACCCCCAATAACTTAAAAAAACACCAATTTGTATTGCCCTTGAAAATAAAATTTGAAAAAATTTCATTTATAATCAACTGTAAAATGAACAGTTCACAAGCCTAAATATGATCCTTTAAAAATAATAGAAACATACCGAATGTACATATAGGAAGATTGGATGTGAGACAATTCTCCATCCAAATACCAACTTATAAAAGTTAACCATAATAGGTCAATCCACGGCCTTCAACACAGAGCCTTGGCTCACACCGAGCACCAGGCTATAAAGGGCCTCAACATTCCTAGTGTAAAATCATTCAAACGGAAACAACGGTCTAATATATATAATCTGCTATCACTAGCTAGATTGTCTAGTACTTCGAACAAAATCGGGAACAACATTGTAATGTCTTGATAGATATCCATGGTTTTTAGGCATTTTAGGCACTTTTTATTGAAATAAAGTTTTCATGGTGTTTAGTTACTGTATGACCAGTTATTACTTAAGCATAATCAGATTCCTCGTCACATTACTAGCATTTAAACATTTTCGGTTTCCATATATTAAACAATAAAATAAATAGTGCAAGATGCAAGACAAATAGTAAATGAAATTTTTCGGATGCTAACTCTTTTCTCATCTTACACAATATATGTATGTACGTCTCAATCCAAATTGTCTATTCTTTGAAAAGTTACATTAGATTGTTGAGTCACGGATATATAATGTACATGCAATTTATAAGATGTGAGAAAAAGAATATATACAAATGAACGATACTTGTTAATAAAATGCAAGTGTTAATACACCATGTGCCTTGAAAGTACTCCACTTGAATCTTTATTTTATAGGTATTAAACGTAAAGACACAAACACACAACATTTTAGCAATATGAAATGTGTATTATCACTCGATAAAATAAGGACGCACTCGAAAAAGCCCGGACTGCTCTCGCCAAAGCCCGGACACAAAGGCATGAAGTCAGTCTCAAAATGTCGTTTTCAATGCAATATCAATATTTGTAAAGTGTCTGTATAGCTTCTATCTGATGATATATATATATATAGCTTATATCTTATGATATATATATAGCTTATATCTTATCAAATATATATATAGATTCCATGTATGCATTTTCGTCGACAATTTTATTGGTATTATTGACAATGGCTTCCTAAAGCAATCTAATTTTTTTTTTAACGAAAAACAATGTCGTTATGATAATATATCTTTATCTCAAATACTAACATACCTTGTATAACCTTGTATATAAAACTCACGTTTATACATCACGTCCTTTCTTTTTTCATTGTTGGTTTTTCTTAAGGTGCTACAAATCAGATGTGAGGGTGTCTTTATTTCAAAGATGATATGTTTAGAGTTTGTTTAAATATTGAATGTTTTGTTCAAAAAGATCCGCCTACATTATTGATTGCGATCATGAAACCACAACATGGTACCACATGACGTTAAATCTTGTCAGTTTGTAACAAAATACATTAAAACACATCACTATGTTCTACGTTGCTGCATAAGAATGATTAAAAATAAACCTGTTATATTATTAGAAAACATACAGAAAACATCTTTTTTCTAACGTATTTATAATTTTTACATTTCAAAACCAGTTTTGAAACAAATGTTCTCCTACGAATGAAATATGCAACTTTTTTATAAAGGAAGGATACGAATCATTTGAGAGACAGATCCATCATTATAACTCCTGTGAAACGATATTTCTTCATCCTCAACAGTTAAATTTAAATATTAACATTTAAATTTCTCGAGTGTAATTATATCGTGACACACTGGTTGCAGTTTTAAAAACTATATTTTAAATATTATAATATATGCAAAAAAAAAAACAGACGTTCAGTTGTTCGGTATAAGCCGTGTCACAACTTTCACCGCATGTAATCTTCAACTAGATAAGATAAGTTTCCAAGGATATCAACCGTCATACGTGTGTTTGTTAAGGCATCTGTTTGTTTGTAAATGTTTAACCGAACTGTAACTGTTGATGTGTTTCGTAGTATACACTGGTTGTATTATTATGTCATTAACTAGATGATACTTTGAGAGCTATTGTACGATTTGAAACGAGCAGCAAAACAGACCCAGGTTTAGTTGAAAAAGATGCCGGTGAAGTCTTAAAAAAAGTCAGCAATGGACTACCAGTACACACATCTAACAGGTTTGTAAGATTCACATATAATCATATCTATAAAAGAATGACAGGGCTAAAGTGAAAGTTTTGATAAATATGTTTAGCCTTAAAAACATATATAAGCAATCTTGTTGTTTCGAGGCATTACACTGAATTTGACTTTCATAAAATGTCTATAAGGGACGTCACATTTCAAATCCACGAGTTTATTTTTAGTATGCAGTTTATATTGTTTTACATCGGATTGTCATTTAACGTAATTGTTAGGCATTTCTTACTCATGATTTTTTTCAATTCTCTGAAGCGTTCATAAATTATTTTTTTTACTGTTGACGTATGCAGCTTATCTATGTTTAACCAGTTCTTTATATGCGAACAACATTTCGCTGAATTTCTAATTCATGGAATTAATATTATCGATTTGTAGCTCAATTTGTGATGGTAAACTCTACGTTTTACGCACAACAAACTTAATCTCAATAAAGTTATCCCTCAAATGACATTCCTCATAATGATACCTAATATAATTATGTGACAATTCACAAGTCATCGTCACAGAATTATACAATACCGTATTCATAGTTTATATGTTAACATTGTTTTTTATTTCGTCTTGAAAGTTTCAATAATGCAATTCTTAAAAATTCATTGTATTGGGAAAAGATCTTAATTGAGTATTTGGAAATAACAGCCGTAAAAATATGATAAATAAAGGCAACAGTAGTATACCGCTGTTCAAAACTCATAAATCCATGTACAAAAAACAAAATCGGGGTAACAAACAAAAACCGAGGGAAACGTATTAAATATAAGAGGAGAACAACGACATAACACTAAAATGTAACACACACAGACACGGACCAAGCAACAGACAAAATCCCACGAGAAAAACAAATATAACATCAAAACGAAATACATGAATTTGGTATAGACAAGTACCGTGACACGTCTTATCGCAATGTGAATTTACACTCAAAAATAAGAGAAAACAAACGACGCAACGTTAAAATGTAACTCACATCTTTTTCTTCATTTTTTTAAACAGTTTTACAAGTGTAGTTAATCTTCACTCGAAATCTAGCCATTTTCTTTAAAAATCTAGACAGATTATTTTTTGCTTTTTTTTATTCAAGATAGCGAAAGGCATTTGTTTATCTTAATTCTTCTTAATGAAAAGCACATCTTCTGAATTGAAAACGTTAGGTTCTAGTCTTTTGTTTTCTTAAGCTTATGTTAATTGTTTTATTTTCCGTCTCATTTTAGAGACGGCTCCATTATTGTTGACATCATCTTTATATCGGATGGATGTTGTAATGAGAAGCTGTTATATGATACTTTGAAGACTGCATTTCAAAAAGAAATGACTGGAGCTTACACGATCAAATTTACGAATCTTTGGCTCGAACGATTGAACAGTAAGTTGAGAATGCACGGACTGTTACAATATGTGTGCAATTGAAATTTAGACATTATTTGTAAATAATCACATTTTCTGCATTGTTACTTATATTCAATATGTTATGCATTCGATACATGTCATGTGTTATCTCAATTCCTATAAGTATCTGATACAGTTTGTGTCAAAAACTAGTCGGCTTGAAGTTATAATATTACTTTACTTATAATGAGTCAATTTGTGTAGAATAAATGGTACCTATTACATACAAATAGTTTAAGTTTTTTTTTTACCTTAAACAGTTTTCAGTAACCTAGATAATCACGCGTCATTGTTTTCCTTCTTTATAAAATTGATAAGTTCACTCAAAAACATATTACACGTATTTTTCTAAGTCATTTTCTATTTCCTTATATAAAATATGAAAGAAAAAACAAAAATACCGAACTCCGAGTAAAACTCAAAATGGAAATTCCGAAAATAAATGGCAAAACACATTCGTTGCTGACTTGAATATTTCGTTACCGACCGTTAGTTTAATTGTGTTTTCTTTTTGAATCTTATATAAATATGAATACTTGTAATACGTGGTTAGTTCGAAATTTTCCCTTTTCATTTTGTAATGACTATTATTACTCAGCAAACAGTTTCTTTAAATCTGTCCTACCACATTAAAGCTCACACAAATTGTAAGTGATATTTGTTTAACAGTGACTGAGAAAAACAATCCGACAATCTGTGAAATATGAAGGCAACCATTCATTAAACGTGTATTCTGGTCAATATTGCACACGTTTTGTTTTGTTTTAACAAAAATATAATGAACATAATCCTGTTAAAATATTGTTTAACTAGAAACATCCGTTTAAAACAAAACCATAATTAATCAGCAGTGATGGCATTTAAACCAGTCAAATTTCCTTGGGAGAGGAAGTTCAATTAAATTAGTGTTCAAATAGATTTTTCTTTCCATATCGGTATATTTGTTTAATGGTTGAACTTATCAATGGGAGTTATGATACATGTAAAATCATTGTTTTAGACCCATCACCACCACAGCTAGAAAATATATCTAGAGTCAATAATGGTGTGCTGATATCATGGAAAGAGCCATCTAGAACCTTTTTCAAACCGAAAGAGTACGCAGTAGAGTATACAAAAAATAATTGGAATTCCAGACATGACGTGACTGTGCCGGCGAACAATAAGTCATTGACAATTTGGAATGTTTTACCATCTGCTAAAGTTCAAGTCAAGGTATACACTTGTATTTGCCACCAAATTAGAAGTTCTTCAAGTCTGGAGGTCAGCATAGATACTGAAGGTAGGAACACGACATATAAGAAGTGTACTGATACTTGAAAAAAAAACACATCATGATTTCGATACTAGAAATACACTCATCATAAATATCATGATTGAAATTTTGTGGTTGCGCCAGACGCTCGTTTCGTCTACAAAAGACTCATCAGTGACGTTCTAATAAAATAATGACACTGGCTTGAAAGATCATATGGATATGATGAAATAATATTTTGTATATCGAAAGGAAAATTGCATTTAACCCTTGTAAATAAAAGTCTTATAGCTACAGAAAAGGCTTAGAAAGGCATACAGATTTTAAACACACAAACAGTTGGAAATCGTATCGGCTTCGCGTTTTTCATTTGAATTTTTCATTGTACGAAATTGCCATTTAAAACTTTATCTTGTAATTTGTTTAGGATTAAAGTATAAGAAAACTATCTGTTTCCTTGTGGCATGGTGTCAAATCAGAACTTCTTATCAACAATAAATTCGATAATACAAAATGCATCTTCTCTTTTTGCAGAATATATCTTACATCTTCCATGGTAAAGGTTTTTAAAGTATTTTCAGACTCAACTTGAAGCTGTCAACTTCTTATAAAATTACCTTGAACTTACATTTCTTTCTTTTGTGAATTTTAGTATGATATACTTTGGGCATATATTACGGTTGAAGATACAAAACTAACTTAAGCTGGATAATTAAAGTTAATTGGAATCATCTGTAAAAATCTTATAATTAATGGTATCTTAAAACAGCATCCCAAATTTGATAATCGTCTGTTGTATCTAGAAATTGACCCAAATTAGTATGCGTTACAAAATATTGTTTACAAATATGCCTAGCAAAGACCATTGCTAATGAATCCTTGTGACAAAAAAACATTATATATTTACTCGAGTTTGATTTATTTGAAACACAAATCCGTTTAAGGTGAGTCTTTGTTAACAATTTTCCTTTTCATTATTAAATCATTGAGTCAAGGCTCCGTGTTGAACATCGTACTATGAACTATAACGATTTATTCTTACAAATCGTGACTTTGATGGGTAGTCGTCTCAATGACACTCATACTACATATGACTAATATTATCACATATTTTGTACTGATATGTATGTTTTTGCATTCAATAATAGCCGGAATCCAAGGTCGGTTTTCAGCCCTGGGGTCCGATATCGATATTTATTTATTGTTAATTACTTCTGAAACTTTGCTTACCTCTCACCTACTGTGATACGAACTTTATATTTTTTTTAACTCACAGTGATACATATTTTTTTTTCGTTAAATGTCTTTTTGAATTTGTGATGAGATATAAAACATAATTTGGTGTATGCTATATTTTTTATCTTGCTTTAAAATATGTGATTAATAGATTAGTACACATCATTTTCCATATGGTCCATGGTATCAGCACACAACCCATATCATATGGGAGTCTAGGGCTAATACCAGGGCTATATGGAAAAGTATATAAGTATTAAACCATTTTAAACTAATAACATCAGATAATAACATAGTTGTATGTGACAACTCAGTGATCATAAAGTGGTATCATAATTTGCCGATACATTTTTCATAAATATAGCAAAAGATATAAAATCCCAAAACATAAGAATAGACATCAATAAAAACATCGAAGAAAATAAAACTGATTATATCAACTGAGTTATTAACATGTTAGAAGCGTTTTTGAGTGAACACATAGATAGATATTATACAAAAATCTACTTAATCTAATAAATTTATTTAATGATACAATCAATAATATTATGTTATAAAATTTAAGTTAACAAATCAAATTAAATTTTTTTTTCAAGATAATATTTAAGCTGATCAGGTATACTCATTGTTTAAAAAGATGAACTTTTTCGAATAAAAAAAACCAACATAAAACTGTCAGTGTGTGTTAACTAGCATTTTCAACATGTATGAAAGAGATATGCATTATCAGTCAAAGGAATTTGTAAATCAAGATTTGTATCCTCTACTTCAGGCATTTATATCAGATTTTGGTTGAGAAACAACACTAATCAATTTAAGACTTCATCTGAACGACCAAAAATGTATTGCTGCAGTTCTGATTGGTCTATCCAACGCATTTGATTGTTTACCGGACGATTTACATTTACTATAATAAGAAGCATATGGTTTGGAAAAAAAAATCCCTTATATTTACTATAAGACAACGTATAAAAATTTGCGGTTCCTACAGCGAATAGGATTGTTTGTTTAAAGGTGAACCACTAGACTACAAACTTGGTCCAGTATTTTTCAATGTCTTTATAAATTAAATTTTTGTCATCGTGCAAAACAGCACCATTTATAATTATCCGGATGATAATACTGTATAATATAGTGATTATGATATATATAAATTCCAGTTGTTTAGAGGTAAGAAACTGATAGTGTATACTTGATAGAATGGTTTTCGATAAATTAAATGAAGGGTAATCGGGGCTATAGCATTTGAAGAAATTTCCCCAAATAAACATACGTAACGTCATTCATTGTAAATAGAAACAAACTGTATTTTCAAGAAATGATTAGGCTTCTTGGAATGTAGATACGGACAAGAAACGTCCAAGTTATCTTCATGATTTAATTGATATAAAAATTTGTGAGTACAATTTTAGATCCTAGGAGTCAAAAGTTCTTTGGAGAGTCACAACTGAAAGGTAACGTTTGAGGTGGTTTCGCCTAAATATTGGACACATTTGTAGTGGGATACATAACTATTGTCGATTGAAAACCTCTTTTGACCAATTAAAAACATTGGTACAAATTGGCATTCCAAATAACAGCTCATTTCAGTGCTGTTTATGCATTATTGTTGTACTCTTTTTAACTTTGTTTCACTATTTGGTTGGTTTACAATTTGTATTTGCAAATATCAGCTGTGCTTATCATTCTAAATTGTGCATTTTGTATATGTACTTTAGTTTGCATACTATGTATCTTGTATATGTCACCTATGGTATATTATTGTGCATAGTATGTTTAAATTGTGTTGTTTTGATGACTTTTGTATGTATGTATATATTTTGTTATCCATGGCCAGTGGCTTTGAAATTTAGATTTGTTTGCATATCGACTTTAAATGAAAAGTATGTGTCACTAACGAATCATTAAGAACCCATAGAGCAAAGGGTACTGATGTACAATTAATCTGAAGAAAGTCATTTGAATGCATGCATATTTTTTGTGGTTGTGGAGAATAAGAAGCATGCATAAAGCTTCTACCAATAACTGTATTATTTTCACTCCGATCATTCCAATTTCTGTGATAACCTTTTGTATGCCTTAATCGAACTTTATCAAGCATTTAACACACTTTTAACTACTTATGTTGTAGAAGAGAAGAATAATCGTCCTGACATAACAGTTATATATTTAAGAGACGAAAATGTGGCTGAGAAAATGGTACATACATATATAAACATATATATTAAGTGCCAATGTATCAAATTGGTCAATTAAAAACGTGTGAGAATAATTTTTGCCTGTAACATAGCATTTAAAAAGTTGATATTTAGAAATTTAGCAAAAGCTACAATAGAGTAAAAAAGGAAAACATTACATAAAAGTATTGGCTGAACAGCACGAACCGTTTACAAATGTTTGCTCTTTCTTATTACAGATGGTTTGCAACCTTGTTTCCTTTTGCTAAATTCTTTAAAGTTTATTTGTATTTGTAGGTATGTTTTTATATAATACTTTATACAAAAAATATGCATTCAAACAACATCTTTTTCAGATGACAAAAAACAGACTTCAGAATTCATTACTTTTTCATATTTTGAAATTTCACATTTGGGAGTATGCTTATTTCTCTGATCATAAATTTAAACTTCTTCTTTTTCATTTATTTTTTAAGACAATCCATCATTGAGGAAAACTATTTCCCAAATTCCACTATAAATTGTTTACTATATAACTTCCATTTCATAATAATAGTATAATCAGACATTGGTATAAAGTTTACACTATCTAATTATAAAATTTTGAACACACGTCTTGTAAAATTCTTTGAAATGTAAAAACATCAACTTGTGTCTTTCTAAAATTTAGACTTTCTTTAATCGTAGCTTTTGTAATTTAACGACTCTGTCACCCCCGAACAGATACAGTTCTGCAAGTAATGATTCTGCATAATATTGTCTGAGATTGATCAAACTTGAAGATACATATTTAATCCACCCTGTGCCAAATATGCAATAAGAGTTTAACGCGTGACTCTATCAGTCCTACCATCCAATAATAGTGGAAGATATTAGCAGGCAAAATCGAGGGAATTGTGCAAATGATGATACAAGCATGAAAATTACCACAAAGCATCATTATTATGTACTTTTAAAGAAACAACTGCTGGCCATTAAAAAAAATCATTTTTTCAAGATGGCCACCGTCGTTTTCTAAAATGACTGTTTTTTCAGTTGGAAAATATTGATTTTTTTTCTGGAAAACATTTCGTTTACCTTCTTTTAGTGAAAAACAGCTGTCAGGTTTGGTAGCTACCTTCCTTAAATTCACTAGACGTATTTAACATATACAGGGTTTGCGCATGCGCGAAAAAATTAACAAAATTGATTAAAAAATATTTCAACTATTTACTATAAAATAAGTGATTTGGGATTTTCAATGATATTATGATTTGGTTTAATAACATTCTTCAAGTTTATGACACGAATTGATAATTTTGCGCATGCGCAAACTCTTTATAGACATAATGAGTCATTTGTATGCACTACCAGGGCAAACCGTAGTTCATCTCATTACTTTAAAAAGCAAGTTAGTGTAAAATCTATGATGCCACTGTTTAAAAACAAGCCCATTCAGTTGCAATGATCAGGCACTTGATGGATAAGACGGAAAATGTGGTTAATACGAAAAAAACATCAATATTAACGGCAGATCAGTCACTTTTAGTAATGGATAATCAGTGGGAATCGCCTGATTTGTACAAAGAAGATAAGTTTATCGTCATTTGAGGTGGATTTCACATTGAAATGACTTGTTATAAAATTCTGGGTGATATATTACGTGAAAGTAGATAGACATATGTCCTCACTAAAACCATTATTGCAACACCTAGAACGGCATATTCTTGTATGTATGTTCAAATGTACCTAGCACTAGACACACGCATCAGATAACTCTATGTGTTTCAGCTTGGATTGTATATATCGGCTTAAGAAAGGTAAACACAGAAGTTATAATCATGTCATGACTCTGTGACGTTAAATGATTTGATAGGCTGGTGTAAGAAAATATAGTCATCTCTACCACAGTTCAATTCCTGGCGTTCAATTATAAAACAAAAACTTCTTGTGAATTTGGTAGTATGCTCATTTCATGAGTCAGATTTTGTACAAACAGTCCATATAAAGCATGATACCGTATTCATTTAGGTCTTGATCGTGTAACATATTCTCGATCGCTACCGACCTTTTTCAAGATATGGCTTCCCTTCTCTTACGTCACCCACAGGTGGCAATTGATTTTGAAAATGATAATTGCAATGTACGTAAGACCAGCAAATATTTTTCTTATAAAACAATTGATCAGACAAAAAACTCAAAATCATACAATTGTAAAGGGCGATGTGTTGTCATAGGTTTAACCGAAGACCCCATTTAGACGTATTAATGGTAGCTGGACCAGAAGTCAGTAGACTATCAGATAAATTTGCAAGATCTAGTGGTTTGAGGCATTTTATAATAGATGAACGACTTTAAAAATGAATACAAAGGATTTCTCTTAAAAGATCAAAGGCAAATAATTTGAAGATCGTTTAAAGCAAATACAAAACGAAGGAGAACCGGTTTCTTATAACCAGATCAAAAAGAACAACTTCCTATTATGTCGGTAAAATAAAACTGTAAACGTTTTGTAGATATCTTTTCTAGACTTTTATTTCTTGTCGCAGTGGACAAACTGATTTGGAATATTTCTTAATCCATAAAGACAAACTGCTCCTCCGTTTTTGTCTTCGGATGTCATTTTAAACAGTGGTATGAAATCGGTGCAAATGGATACACTTGAAACATTTTGCAATTTGCAGATCCAAATTCTGACGCATTAACCGTTGATGGGGCAGCAATGGTTAATTCCAGGCCACCTTGTAGGGCAACAATATTGGATGATTTTGCACTTGTGTCATACGATCTTAAATAAAATCTTTCATCGATAAGTATTCAAGAGTAGACATTGTGTTAGATTTACTAAAAAGACAAAAGTTGGGTTCTGGAGTAGTTTTCTCTATGAAGATGACAACGAAACGAATTTTTTGCCGACAGAAATGCTTTTATATAGACTAATAAGGATACTTTCCAGCTACCCCTTGTAAGCATGGAGAAGCAGATATACGAATGTTTGTCCATGATCGGCATGATTATGAAAATTGTTGTAAGACGGTTATTTAAGGTAGCACCGACACAGATGTAGTAGTATTAAGAATTGCAGCACTCCAAAAATGTGGTGGAACAAACTGAGAAAAGGTTTTGGCAGGAATGAAGACTTTTGATGACTTCCTGTACGTGATATATCAAATGCGTTTTGTCCTCGTATAGCTACTCTTCCTTTCATTCATTCAGTGGATGTGACACTAAGGGAATAAGTCAGTTTGGATGACATGGGAAGTATTTCAACATGTAAGGAACGTACTTATTTCTTTACTGAAGTATAAGGACACATACATGGACATAAATGAAGCATTTGTTTGCATCATATCTGACAGAACGACATCACTACTTGCTGTTAACGAGGCACGATGTTAAAGTTGCATCCTCCTGTCGGGAACTTTTGAAATTCGGAGGCGAAAATTCCAGTTGTGTAAATAGAGTTCAGAAATGTGTTCAATCTAATTTGGATAGATTTTGTAAATGCTACCGTTCTGTCCTTCCTTGTACGAGTTTTGTTATTGGCTACTGTCAGATAATTATGAGATAACGAACCTGTCTTTCTATCAAAATTAGGCATTTAATCTTAACAAAAATTAAAAAATTTGGCCGCCATTTTGAAACCGGAAATCACTCTTTTTTGTCATTTATGTGTTGTTTTTTAAAATCCCTTGTAAAATTGCTTGAAAGTAAAAAAAAATCGAAATTTTTTACTCTTTTGCCGACATTTTGAAACCGGAAGTCACCTATAGTTTCATTAATGTATTGTCTAGTGGTTATTTATGAACTGTCTTTTGCTTTTTATCAAAACTTATAATGGATTTTACATAAAACACACCTTTCAAAGGATTAACAAATAATGGCTAATTTGATATGACGCCATTTTCAAAATGTGTGGTGGCCATCTTGAAAAAATGATTTTTTTTCTGGCCAGCAGCGGATTTTTTATAAGTATCATTTAGTTAACCTTTATACCAAATTTTATGCTTGTATCACGATTTGCACAATTATGTCCATAATATCTCCCACTAATAAGAACTTAATGAAAAAATAGAATTTAGTCCATATAAATATGAATGAGGTAAATTTGGCAGAGCAGTCAACAAAAGAATCGGTCTTGGCAATTCGAGAGTCTCATTTACAGTAATTTCATCTAGTAATGGTAATGATTGATGTTCCAACCATTTAAGTAAAGCTGAATCCTTTTTTTCTGAAATAAGTATCGAAATTTCTTCTTTAAAACAAAGAAACAACATGTTAGTTCAAGCATTATATTTCGGTTAGACGTAAGTTTTAAAAATAATAACTCTACACCAATTTCAAATACACGAGGAGAGAGCGTGTGTGAAAACAAATATTACACAATTTTTAGCACTTGTATATAGTGTCTTGAAACATTTTGAGTCATCTGCACATCGACGGACCAAAATTAAACTGTTTAATGCTTACTAATTATAAAAAGACATAGACGACAGTGTCAAATGCCTTTTTAAAATCAATAACTACATGAAAAGGGCGCATGTTGTGACATTTAAGATTATGAATCAAATCGAACAATACTTCGGTGTTCTCTGTTGAACCTCCCCTTTATAAATGCCTTTTGAGTGTCATTAATAATATAAATGAATACAGACGTGACTATGTTTGTTATTGCTACAAAAGCAATTTTAGTTTTCTGTATTATATAATGCCAAAACTTATATATCTTCCATCTTTTCCTTCTTTTGATATACACGATATGACACTCTAATACTGAAATCGGAAAAAAGACTCATATCCATAGAAAAATGTTCAATAAGCAAATTGTCAAGGATATTTTACATTTTCTCATTATTTTAGGATAACGCAGATTCGTCATATGCCAAATTATCCTAACACAGGTTATTCTTAATTTGTGAAAGAGCAACATTGTGAGATAACGAAACTTGCATGTTGTAAACCATTTTTTCTCTATGAATACAAAGTTGTAGAAACATTATGTTGTTATAAGAGAATCTTATATTGATCAGATATTTGATTACTAATACTCTGATACTCAATCATGTCAACCTCTGTCTTCTTTACTAAATTTCCCTTTCTTATTTACAAACAATATTGATGAAATCTTTCACCATGTTAATGCCAGTTTGTTCGAGACCGTCATATTAAACCCTTTTTTTCCTGCTCTCTCGTGGATTCTAATTGCACTGTTTGACATCTAAATTGGTCTGTCCAGCTTCATTGGTAGAGATATTAATTACACATAAATAACTATCCAACTTGCGAAGAACCTCTTTAAGGTTTAGAGTACTTTTCTCTTATTTTGAGAAATACATACTGTATGTAATGGAATGTGATGTGATTTTCATCAGTAGTAATTGAAGATAAAAACAGATAATGATAATGACAAGTAATTTTAAATGCAATGGGTCATCGATATTTTCTAAAAAAATAAAACTCAGAAAATGTGTCCATAATACAGATCTTTACATTTTAAACATATGTAATGTCCCTCAACAACTATAAACTTCAGATATCCCTTATCCCTCGTATGAAGGCAGAAAATGTGACAGATCGGTTTGTATCAAGTATTTGTTTAGTATAATCATAGTGAAAATAAAACAAAATAAGTCTTCCCTTGAAAGAAGAAGAGGTTCTGCGTCATGGAAATGATCTGTCATATGGATTGTTTTTCATGGATCCAAAAGTTAAAAGTTTTAACGTTTATGAATTTCTTCAAATGATTACGACAGCTTAATTTTCGACTGTGCAGAATAATGCAATACTAGTAGTCAATTTTACCAATTTTATACAACATTTCATACGCCACATGTTAAGATGCTTGTATAAGTAATGTTGTGTAAAACATTATTGAACATCTTTTTTTTAATCCATCAAGGGTGACAAAGTATCTCCTTTGTTCATATGATGATCAGACGAGAACAATGAAACGACCTCTCTGGTTTATCTTAAAATTATACATCCCAACACCAAGACATTGAAATTACAATAACACCAGCAACTTTTCATTGTTGCATCGAAATAAAAATTATTGTGAAATAGTTATATGATATATTCATTCTTATTAAACAGAAAAATTTAGTCATATGTTATTTAGATAGTACGCCGTACATGTATCTGATAATAACTCGCCTTCGTGAAACTACAAATCCGAAACATAAATTTTATATAGTTGTTTTATTAACACCACAATGAGTTTAATATAATTGCCTCGTTCTTGCATATGATTTTAACGTTTACTTTTCTAATTGGAATATGGAATATGTTTTTCATGAATTCAATAGTTATCAAAGGTACCATAATTCTCATTTTTTACGCCAGACGCACGTTTCTTCTACATAAGACTCATCAGTGACGCTCATATCAAAATATTTATAAAGCCAAACAAGATTAAAGTTGAAGAGCATTGAGGACCCGAAATTCCAAAAAGTTGTGCCAAATACGACTAAGGTAATCTATGTCTGGGATAAGAAAATCACAATGTTTCAAATAATATGTGTTATCAAATAGATACAATTTCTCATTTCATAGACAGCAATTGGTCTGAACAAATCTAACACACCGATATTTCAAAGTATCCCTTCTGAGATACACATGGGGAAAGATAACAGTCATGCAAGTTGTCAAGCAGGTAAATTATTTCATTTAAATCAATAGAAGTATTTTAATTGAATCAAATGAAATATTCAGCAAGATTGGTTTGAAATAGCAATACATTTTTTAACAGATAATCAGGAAATAATTATATACCCTCCCCTCCCGAACCTATTATGAGTTACGTCAATGTTATTCAATAGAATATAAGAATATCTTATTAGTTGATTATTTGATAGTGTGAAAGGTATACATAATTTTTAAAAAGTTAAGAACTGACACGAAGACACAGATATGTGGGTAATCTTGAAGTATTGCGTAAAAAAAGATTTTAAAAATTTACAATTAAATATGTGTTAACATGCATAATTCCTAATACCATATTTGACTGACCTTGCACTCTTAAATCTTAACATAAGCATTTCCTGAGGCCACACCAATGCAAACAACACTTTACAGATAAAAAGAAAAAATCCCCCTTGAAGTTAAATGGTTGCTTCCTAATTCAAGAAGTCATATATATGCTGAATTTTAAAGTGGATCTTACATGTCTTGATGCACAAGGCAAACACAGTTCAGCAGTTGATAACAGTAAAGAAAGTTCAAACCACAAACATGACAAATGGCAAATCAAGTTTTATAAATTCTTGTTTTGATCAATATTGTTAGAACCTATGCTTTAATGTTTATAAAACAAAGTATAATCGATCGCTTTTGATTTTCAACTTTCGCCTAAAAAATGACGAATTACTCGCTTGCTCCATTTTTTGAGTGGATAAATCCGTAGAACAAGAAATTATATTGGTGTGGTCTAAATTTAATATAAAAGACTACTTAAAAGATCACTAAATAAAAGTGTTATACATGTGCGCACAAAAATGTATTATATTTTTTAGCCATGACAAAACATTCAAATGAGGAAAAAGATAACATTTGGTTATTCGACATTCTCAACACTATTGGGATGAATCATATTTATAGAAAGACACTTCAAGAAACGGGCATATCGAGTGAGATTCTTGAATCCTTCCAAGACAAAGTAACCTGCTATCGGATTGGAAGCTCAGTTGAGGGCACTGCTGTACCAGGTGACGATTACATTGTAGACAAAAAATATGTTGATTGGAAAATATTATACAGCAGTAATGGTTAGAGCATGAGTAATTCCAATAAAAATGTAAAAGCTTAGAGTTACTTACAAAGAGGAAGCTGTGCATTATAACAAACAATTTATTTGGTGCCTGTGTGTTCTGAAATAAGTTTCTAAAGTAATCCGTAATTCATATTTTTGAAATGTTCATTAATAATTTAAACCTTATTTCACAGAATACACAAATAGTATACAGTGTAGATCTGTACCAGTTTGATATAATAAAAAATGATCAAAGTCTGAAAAGACCATATTTTGTGCTCAACTAGGTTGTCTCTAGGCTTTGCTGTTCAGAAC
This sequence comes from Mytilus edulis, assembly GCF_963676685.1. Classification (NCBI taxonomy): domain Eukaryota; kingdom Metazoa; phylum Mollusca; class Bivalvia; order Mytilida; family Mytilidae; genus Mytilus; species Mytilus edulis. Next base: position 39,419,162 of record NC_092354.1, read on the forward strand.
ATTTTGATACACTTTTGTATATATTTTTTTTTACATTTGTTTTGTTAAATTGTATTAATGGACATCTTTGATCAAAAACGTAGATAAAATGATAACGATTGTTTTCAATAGCATTTCCATAACGCGCATTAATACATCCGCGATAACGTTAATCTTTCCAGCAAGACTGTTCCAGTGTCTGATATAATTACACACATAACTTTTGTTAATGTATTAAACTTTTTAAAGTGGAAATATCATTGCCATTATCAAAAAAAGGTCGAACAAAATACCGTAAACTGACAATTGGCAGCAAATAAGAATGTACGAGGTAAACCAGGGACTACCGTAACTAAATCACTGCTAATATAAAAAAGATGTGTATGATTTACAATGAGACGACTGTGCACAAGAGACCAAAATGACTTGAATTAATCCGACGATTTATATTTGGCAGTTATGTTCCAACTGAATTGAAAAATTGTAAGACAATAAATTTATCCACAATATCATTTTATTGTATCAGTAATGACTGGTAACGGCTGTAGAAGTGTTTACACTTTTTAGAACTGCCTATACCTATGCCTCAAACAATTTATGTTTGAATTTACAGGTGACTTTATTGATTTTGATTTCATGAGATGTGTTGAAAGATTTCCTGTTATTGAAGATATATCAAAAGCTCATGGCAACCTGTATTCGTTATTAATCGTTAGCGAATCAAATGCACCTGCTGGATACGTAAAACTACAACTGGTAATAGGAGATTTACTGTGCACATCTAAAGAGTGGAAATCCGTGCAGAACTTATTCCATGATCATGTTTTCAAGATTGACAGACATGATAGAATAGTTTTATTGGATTGTTTGTTGTCTGCAAATTGGAGACCAAAGAAAAAGCCTGCCGATTTAACTAGTGCTAATGTAACTCATAAATATTCTTTTTACGAAACAGATGCCGTTATATCTTATCGAGGTTCTACATGGCCTACAATGGCAAATGAATGGCTTTCGCGTAAAAGACAAAATGGATGGCCTACAGATTATGTGATTAGAGAGTTGAAGTTACTTGGATTCTTCGTTGTCAGGAAGGGTCACCCTTTTTCATTGGAAACAGATTTAGAGTGGAGAATATTTTTTTTGTTGCAAGAACGGAAACTGATGTTTAATCTTACAGATGTCCAGCATAAATGTTACGTTGTCCTGAAAATGTTAAATCGTGACATTATAAATTTGAACTGCATTACTGCATACCATTGGAAGACATGTTTATTTTATGCAATAGAGGAGAATAACGATAAAATTTGGAAAAAAACAGCTCTCTGGTATTGCATAAGAATCTGCATCAGACTAATGTTAAAGTGGGTCACATGTGGATTTTGTCCTAACTATTTCATTCCTCGAGAAAACCTTTTTGATGGTAGGCTAACTAAAAAAAGTCTTTTGATATTAAGAGCAAAATTAATGAAAATCTTAAATCTCGGATTTCGTTGTTTGCTTTCAGTAACGAAAGGCAATATGTGTGACCTTTTCAAGTCAAGGGATAATTTTCATTTGTCCCAACAGCTTCAGGAAAACAGTAAAACTTTATACAATGAAGTCTTGTATAGGGTAAATTTATCATTAACCCTGAATGCTTTGTTTGTCTTTAATAAGGAAATACTAGAACATAATTACTACCATGCCAATGAAAACACACATGCTTTCATTGAGTTACTTTGGTCTACGCTAAACAATATTCAATATACATGTGGTAGCATTACTATTCAACACACAGAACAAGATATACATCATGCCCTATCTCTTCTGTTACCCAATATCTACGACTGTTTGGCTAGTAACATTTCTGCAATTGCCATTAAAAATCCGAATCCTCAAATACGAAATTTCCTTCTTCTTGGATCTGTTCCGTACTTTAGGAGTAGTGGTTTACCAGGACACCTTAAGCTTATTTCAGTACTTTACGCTGCTGAGTTGTATACAGATTGTGAATGGTGGATAGACAGTCAAGACGAGGAATACATAAAAAATCTGACGTCTATTTGTATGTGTAGAATTATTGAAAGAGATGCAATACCATTTGAGAAAAATATTAATTATACATCACAGATACATTTGTCAAATTGTGTATCATTTCTTCCGACAGAACTTCTTATTGCCCCTGATGTCATGAAGTATGAAATGTTTAAACACGTCGGTATTCAATTGGACAAACCCGAAAAATATGACCACTTTTGTGGTTGGCATTATAGAGCTGTTGTTGACAGCCATATTTACTTTTTCTTGCTGAAGTATTTAATAAAAAGAAAACTAAAAAGGTTCAAAGCGTGTGAGGACGCTATACATAATATTCTAAACCTGATGACAGGACCAAATGTGAGACATCGTGATGTAGCTTTAAATGTGTTGGCTTGGATTTGTTACTCTGAGTTTGAAACACACAGAGCCCTTCTTTTTGCAAAAGCATCATGGTGGGCAATGATAACATCAGATATACGGTCATTAAACCATTTGCCATGGAGATGCAAACAATATCAATACAATGCTGCAAAGATTCATGCGTTGGTTATATTATACAATACATGGGTTGCAAAGAAGCAATCAATCATTAATTAAGTTTAAACATATTTATTTATAGTGGATTAGGAAACAAGTTTTGCAACTTATATTAATCCCTTTCCACTTTGCGGGTGCAAGTTCTGCATTGAAGCGGCATTAGCCTGCTCCTTTGCGGAATCAACATTTATCGTCTCTTTCCGACGGACTAGCATCGTTTCCTCAGACCATACTCGCAAATGGTGTTAAGGGAGAGTCGAAAATCAATCGTTTATTTCTCCTTTTAATGCTAGCGTATAATCGAAACAAATTCTACACAAATGTAGCAGAAGCAAAGTATAAACATATTGCGATAAACAATCTCAACAAATAACTCGCTGAATAAAATAGTTTACTGAACTGTAGGAAATCATCATAATGATTGAACTATTTATATCAATCAACACCAAGTTCTATATTCGACAAGTGATATACCGTTAGAGTGTTTTAATAAAAATGGTATGCAATAATATCTATAATCTAAAATTCAACATATATGAATATGATTTTTTGAAATCAACAAATATATTGATCAGTACTTAACATATACAGTGGAGATCACTTCTAACCTCTCATTAGAACTGTCATGAGAACTGTCATAGAACTGTTCTAACCTGTCCTAGAACAGTTCTACCTAGAACAGTTCTACCCTAGAACTGTTCTAAGTAGAACTGTCAGAATCAGTTCTAGGTAGAACTGACTAAATCAGTTCTAGGTAGAACTGTCAGGATCAGTTCTAGGGTAGAACTGTCTAAATCAGTTCTAGGTAGAACTGTCCAAATCAATGACTAAATCAGTCAGGACTGTAGAACAGTTCTAAACTGACGTCACTGCAGTAAGGGCACTTTAGAATTTAGAAGAAATAAATCACTTCCAATTACTTTGCTATATAATAGCAGATTTTCTATATTTCTAACAGTCTTTTCATATATACATGTCATAAATATATCTCTGCATTTAATTCATGGAATTTTAATCGTAATTTACCGTCTTTGCCTTGGATTTACATTCATTTAAGATTCTGTTTTGACAAATGTTCATACGAAAATTGTACAGTGGATGAATTATGGGATATATACACGATTCTTAAATTGTTTTATCAATTTGATTATATACACTAGTCTTGTATAGATAATTATATTCGTTTTCTATGTATTGCTGTGCTGAATATTTCTTTTCTCGCTACACGTGTTAAGTATCACGTGTCTGTGTTTGTTTAATTATATTTCATTTATTTGCAATTTAAAACATGTGACATGAAATTATAACTCAACTCTTTACACTTGAGTGATTTAAATAACTTACATACACGTGAACTTGTTACGCTCCTGTAACTTTAATAATGATCGTTCTTCAAACGTTTTTATAGCTTACCTGTATTGATTAAATGAAAAGATAGATTAATCTATTTACCTTATATTAACACTTCACAAATGATCTTCCGTTTTTGAAAAACTTCACATTTTGTTTTCTGATTTATTTGATTATTGTTTCCGCCCCCTCAAATGACATCGAAACTAAATTCATCTTAACTAAATTGATCTCTCTGATTTCATTACTACAATTGCATCGAACATTCTTATGATGTTCCAATTTTACCTTTTGTACATACATTTTTGTTGTCCCTTATTTTTTATTTTCCTGAATTTCATGAATGATCATTCGATTTATATGTGTTTATATCTTGCATCATGTTTTACAAAGCAGTCCTATTTTCTAATTGTCATTTACATGTATTGTCTTGTATTTGGCAATGGGTAATGACATCGTATTTTATCATACTGTTTGGATTAAGGCTTTATTACATAAACTAGAAAAATATGGTATTAAAGGAGACTTGCTATGTTGGTTGACAAGTTACTTGTCTAGACGATCTCAGAGAGTTGTCATAAAAGATTCGTTATCAAACATTGGAAAACTTAACGCTGGTGTGCCTCAGGGGTCAGTATTAGGACCCTTGTTGTTTTTAATATACATAAATGATATAGCTGATGGTATGTCTGGATTCGGAAGGCTTTTTGCAGATGATACTTCAATAGGTCATACTGCACCTGATGAATCCACTTTGAAAAATTCAATCAGTAGAGATCTTGATTATTTAAGTAAGTGGTCAGAAAAATGGCTAGTGAAGTTTAACCCTAATAAAACTGATATTATGGTATTTAGTTTGAAAAATATATACAGTGATATTACTTTTGATTTTGGAGGTGCTACATTGAAACCAGTTAGTGCGCACAAACACCTAGGTGTCATATTTAGTAATGATTGTAAATGGAATAAGCATGTTGATAAACTGATTGAGAAAACTACGAAGCAGCTTAATGTTTTACGCAAACTAAAATATCGATTAAAAAGGGATTATTTGGAAAAAATTTATATGGTTTTTATTCGTCCGATACTTGAGTATTCATCAGAAGTTTGGGATAATTGTGGGAACACAAATTCTGATCGGATAGAAAATATTCAAATCGAGGCTGCTCGCATAGTTACTGGATTACCAAGTTATGCTAGCCGAAACGCTATTTACAGGGAGACGGGATGGGAAAAATTAAGCGTAAGGCGGGAGGTAAAAAAGTTAGCCATGTTTTATAAAATTATTAACAATCAGGCTCCAGATTATTTACATGACTTGGTTCCAGAATTTGTGTCTGATATTAGTAATTACAATTTACGAAACAGACACAATATCACTATTCCAGTGAATCGTTTGTCGGTTTATCAACATTCTTATTTCCCAGCATCCATAACATTGTGGAACACTTTAGATATTATTATTAGACAGAGTCCTACATTTTCATCATTTAAAAGCAAATTGCACATGTTATACTATAAGAATAAAAAAACCTCCGAGGCATTTTTGCTCTGGAGACCGCTTACTATCTGTATTACATGCAAGGTTGCGAAACCATTGTAGCACTCTTCAATCTGATTTGTTTAATGCAAACTTAGTACAAGATGCCAATTGTTTATGTGGCTTCATCAATGAAGGTGCTAAACATTATTTATCATATTGTAACAATTTTTCATCACAAAGGCTTTTAATGATAAATGAAATCAATGTTTTTGCTGTCAATATTACAATTGAGTTATTGCTCTCTGGTGATGAGTCTTTGAGTTCTGAAGAAAATGATATTGTTTTTCTATCTGTACAAAAGTATATAAAAAGTACCAAGCGTTTTTCTCACACTTGACAACCTTATTCTGTAACAGATCTTACTAGAACATGATCAATGTATGTATGCTCTTTTGGGTACGATAATCGAATGATCTTTATGATTGACTTTTGTATTCTGAAAAGTTTCAATGGATTTAGGTAAAAAACAAAATTGATACTTACAATTACGTGTATATTTATTCAGTTTTTCTGTTAATCCGTAACTATAAACTATGAGTGTGTAATTTACATTCAAACAAATTCATACACACATGACTTAAGTCACTTGTCATGTACACTAACATATTTAATTTACACAGTTCGGTGTGTTTGCATTTATTTGTTCTGAAAATAGGCGCATTCGATTGGTTATATTAAGTGGTAAATATCCATTGATTCGATTCTTAAACTTTATATGTAATTTATTTGTATATCTTCATGCTTAAATAATAATTGGTTAAAGTCATATTTATATAATGTTCATTCATGTGTATATTTATGTATATATTGGAGAAGACGTTACTAAGTTGAAAAACTTGTGTCTAATCCATTTGTCTCTTTTTGGAACAATAAAATATGTTTAAACTAAAAAACTAAACTATGGGATATTAATGATAAAAGTGTTGTATTATAAAGTAAAAAAAACTATATGCATTTGCACCATCTCGTCAATTTAGCCAGACTTATCCATAACGATTATAAATGATATCTGGGAGTCTGAAACTCAGAAAAATATACTCATCTGAACATGAATGAAGCATTTGCCACTGGACGTTCGGCTACAAACAAAATCATGCAGTTTTCTTTGCCTTCTTCAAATTATATTAACAGTATACTATTCCAAGAAGAGAACTTCCCATACATGTACTTTTTATTTTAAAAGTGTATGAATCAGTCACGTGAGTGTTGGATGATGCCGTAAAATAGTTTTGTTTAAAAAAAACATCACAAACTAACTGACTTAAAATTAAAAAGTCACTTTAGTGACGGTTCATTATTATGGATACAGAGAGAAAATAAGGGTGCGCTAAACTTTTAGATATGGTATAAATACACCTTACCGCTATTTGTCTGCCATTACTGGATATCGCACAGGTTCCCGTAAAAATTTGACATCATAAAACAAAATATCTGACGCCACAATGGAAAAGTGATTGTTGTATGCTTCAAAAGTTCAAGAGGCCGGGTCAGCCAGGATTAGCAATATAGGTGTATTGTGTTCCAAAGTTGGTGTCATTTTTATCATACGATCCGTCCTGACATAGAAATATTGGTTTACAATGAGGCCATATATATTTACATGATAAGTGTAAATAAGTTCACTTTTGGTTGATATGGTCAAATAATTTTGTTAAAACGACTCAGTATATGTATATCGAAACTACTGAAATTTGTTTACAATTCAATATTTTGAATAAAAAGAGGACTTGCAGAAAATTGCTGGTACCCTAAATGGATGTGAAATTTTTTTTTTAGCCAATGTGTTACAATATTGCTGTCATTTGAATTATACAATCCATCGTGATATGTAACTACATGTATAAGTGATTTACCTTGTATCTATCATGTCTATATCACTCTTAGATCCAGTGGACATGTATATTGTATGGTTTGTCACTTGTTTAGACTTGTTTGTAAAATATACTTATTTCTAGTGACTGTATAATGAAATGAATCATGATCCTATATGATATATAAAAATTGTTGAGTTAGATTGCTGACAAATAATAAATACATTGTGTATGAAAATAATAATATAACATCTACACACGCTTAAAAAACACGTGTCTCATGTCTATCTCTAGATTCACCTTCCGTGACAAGGTAACACTACGACTATTGAAGTTATATTTTTATATAGCGGATGTGGTCGAGTGGTCTAGAGCGCTGGACATGAGGCTAAGCGATTGGTGCTGTAGTGTATCAAAGGTGTGAGTTCGAATCCCGCTGAGGGACGGACAAAAATTTGTCAGTATAAAATCTAACTCTAACACTGTTTGGTGTAATTTTCAGACTTATATAAATATTTGCATTAACCTTGTATCTATATCACTCTTAGATCCAGTGGACATGTATATTGTATGGTTTGTCACTTGTTTAGACTTGTTTGTAAAATATACTTATTTCTAGTGACTGTATAATGAAATGAATCATGATCCTATATGATATATAAAAATTGTTGAGTTAGATTGCTGACAAATAATAAATACATTGTGTATGAAAATAATAATATAACATCTACACACGCTTAAAAAACACGTGTCTCATGTCTATCTCTAGATTCACCTTCCGTGACAAGGTAACACTACGACTATTGAAGTTATATTTTTATATAGCGGATGTGGTCGAGTGGTCTAGAGCGCTGGACATGAGGCTAAGCGATTGGTGCTGTAGTGTATCAAAGGTGTGAGTTCGAATCCCGCTGAGGGACGGACAAAAATTTGTCAGTATAAAATCTAACTCTAACACTGTTTGGTGTAATTTTCAGACTTATATATATATTTGCATTAACCTTGTATCTATATCACTCTTAGATCCAGTGGACATGTATATTGTATGGTTTGTCACTTGTTTAGACTTGTTTGTAAAATATACTTATTTCTAGTGACTGTATAATGAAATGAATCATGATCCTATATGATATATAAAAATTGTTGAGTTAGATTGCTGACAAATAATAAATACATTGTGTATGAAAATAATAATATAACATCTACACACGCTTAAAAAACACGTGTCTCATGTCTATCTCTAGATTCACCTTCCGTGACAAGGTAACACTACGACTATTGAAGTTATATTTTTATATAGCGGATGTGGTCGAGTGGTCTAGAGCGCTGGACATGAGGCTAAGCGATTGGTGCTGTAGTGTATCAAAGGTGTGAGTTCGAATCCCGCTGAGGGACGGACAAAAATTTGTCAGTATAAAATCTAACTCTAACACTGTTTGGTGTAATTTTCAGACTTATATATATATATATATATATAAAGAATGGAACAACCTTAACCACAGATATATATTATAAGAAGACGGACACCCACCAATACCTGAATTTTCATTCATGCCATCCTTCACATACGAAAAGAAACATCCCGTTTTGTCTAGCACGACGTGTATGTACAATTGTGAGTGATGATTTCACGAAGGAATTACGTTTGAATGAACTGAAGGTGTTTTTGAAAGAACAAAACTATCCAAACCCACTAATAGAAAAGGGAATAGAAAAGGCAAAAGCTATACCAATGACGGAACTCAGGTCCACAGCACGCAAAGAGAGTAATACAGAACTTATCCCGTTTGTTAGCACTCATAACCCGTACAATCCTGACATATTCAACGTCATAAAAGCAAATTTGCCAGTTTTACAAAAAACGAAAAAATTAAAAAAGCTTTTCCCTACAGAAAAATTCCTGAAAAGTAAAAGACAGCCTTTAAATCTTAAAAAGATTTTAACAAGGGCTAAGTTTTATGACCCAAATGGAATACAATACAACGTTTCAAAATGTAATGACCCTAGATGTGGTCTTTGTGAATACATGGCAACCGGCCCGCAAATAACATTGAAAAACGGCCAAACCATTATTCCAAATGCAGACATGAATTGCAAAACGGTAAACCTTATTTACTGTATTGTATGCAGCACTTGCAAGGAATGGTACATCGGACAGACTGGTAACTCAATTTGTCAAAGAGTTCGTGTTCACAGACAACAGATACGAGATCCATCCACACGAATGCAAGATGTGAGCGAGCATTTCGAAACGTGCAGTAGTGGAAAATTTACCGTATATCCGTTCTATAAAATGAACGAATCGAACAAATATAAAAGACTGGCAAAGGAAGCACACTTTATAAAGGACTTTCAGCCAAAATTAAACGGATCTACTTAAACACGTTTGATTTATCTCCCCTTATCGTTATTGTAACGTAATAAACGTTACCAACGGCAGTGTCGTCAAGGACATTGTTAAAACGTCGCCTGAAGATTGCCAGAGGGCATGAAAGCGCTAGTGACAATATTTTAACGAACTGTTATTATTTGATGTGAAATGTAGTTTGCAAATTTAAAAATATTATTATATATATATATATATATATATTAAGATTTACATTATAAAGTGTAAATATGGTCAGTTTTGGTTGATGCTGTCACATATGGTCAGTTTTGGTTGATGCGGTCAAATATGGTCAGTTTTCATGGTTTTGGTTGATGCAGACAAATAATTTTGTTATATCCATGAGTCAGTCTGAGATATCAAAACTACTGAAATTAGTTTACGATTCAAAATTTTGATTAAAAAGAGGACATGCTGGCACTTTAAACTGACGCGAGCATAATTTTGTTTTCCAATGTTGCTTTCCTTTATCATGTTTATATTGAACAATCCATCCTGATATAAAAATATAAGCACGCGCAATATAAAATTCTACTCGGAACAATATTCCCCAATATTCATGCAATAACCCTATAATATAGATCATTTGTATTATAATGATTATACACTCCATCCTTACATAAAAATATTACAGATTTACTATGCCACGGCCGACACTCGGCTAACCGAGAGATTGGTCGGTTAATCTATATTGAGTATGCGGCTATATCGGTGGTTGGTCTGTTAATCGGGTTGGCTAAAGTCTGTTAATCATGTGTTATCGAGAAAATCATTGCAAGTTTAGTATGTTTCATTGTATAACTTTTTAAAAATATTTTTATCATAAAAAATATTCATGTCTGACAAAACAATTCAATTTACTGAATCCAGTGGTGTAATAATTTTTTTTCTAGCTTCGATAAACGTTCTATAAAATGAAAAGGCGGATTACTCATCAATAAATGTATACACATTTTACACACACAAAATGTACACAAAATGGCACATTGTTCGAATTTACTTGCATGCAATATTTTGAACATTAAAAAAAGACAGACATTATGTTTGTTAACCATAATAATATCATTGTGTGAAAAATCTTCACGAAAATCTGTATTTTGGTGACATTAATCAATTTTCATTTAAAACCTTGTCTGTTAATGGGTCGGCTGTATAAAACTCGGTCTGTTAATTGGTCTGTTAAGAGTTATGAATGGCAATAAAGGAATAATTTTATTGCTACTATGTGGGGTGTTGTCGGATCATGGGTAGGCTCAAGACGAACGGCTAAAATATACGGAAACAACACATGAACACTGAAACATAAAATATAGGGAAACAACACATGAACAATGAAACATAAAATATACGGAAACAACACATGAACAATGAACAATTTAGACAATAGAAATTGAAAATTGATAAAAATGGTTTCAAAAAGTGTAATATTAAAGTAATATTAATTTCATCCAAATCTTGTGGATTCTGTTCAAAAGTCATCTACATTAGTAACAAGCATTTAAATTAGAGACAAACGTCGTAATGTAACTAAACATCAGTAAGTAAAATATATTGGGATGCTAGAATATAAAGAATAGAGAAAGAATAATGAGTAAGATAAATAAAATGTATAGAAAAGTGGCATAACAATTTAAAGAATACAGAAATAAACAACACCCCAAATCCGGACCCTCATGGTATACACGAGAATCTGAATGGAGATGCAGAATATAGAATAATAGATAAGGACAGTAGAGAGTGGTGCATTGCTAAAAAAGAGAGAAAAAATAATAATTGTTTAAGAATACAGACATGAAACACCCATGGGTGTTGAAACAGTAACGGATTGCGATGTACTCAAATTGGTGACAAATGCTAGAAGTTTACATGCAGACAACTGAAGTTCTCTTCTGCACTTATGTAGAAAGGAACTAAACGGAATAAAATGAATTAAAACTTAAGATAACCAAATGTAGCTACATTCGATCTTTTCCATTTACTTCTTTAGAATGATTTGTAAACAACATATGATCAAGTAATAGAAGAAAAGAAACAATTGGATGATACTGACGAATTAGGGTTTAACGTCCAGTGACAAATATCATGTGCATATGAGAACGACACCATGTTATATGTATATATTGAACAATTGCTCTAACTTATTGTGTACTATACTATACATATATTCTTATGTTGTATTGTTATACCACTGTCCCAGGTTAGGGGAGGGTTGGGATCCCGCTAACATGTTTAACCCCAGCCACATTATTCATGTATGTGCCTGTCCCAAGTCAGGAGCCTGTAATTCAGTGGTTGTCGTTTGTTTATTACATATTTGTTTTTCGTTCATTTTTTTTTATATATTAATAAGGCCGTTAGTTTTCTCGTATGAATTGTTTTACATTGTCATTTCGGGGCCTTTTATAGCTGAGTATGCGGTATGGGCTTTGCTTATTGTTGAAGGCCGTACGGTGACCTATAGTTGTAAATGTCTGTGTCATTTTGGTCTCTTGTGGACAGTTGTCTCATTGGCAATCATACCACATCTTCTTTTTTATATGTATATCTATTTTTCTTTTTTTCTTTTTGGGTTGCTTGTTTGTTACCTATTTCAACCACACTTCCATTAAAATGCATTAGTATTTAAAAAAAAACCCACATATTATAGATTCTTTATCTACATATTCTTTAAGAACTTAAATAGTTCTCAATAATCTTTTTTTTATATCATTGTTTGTATTGTATTATGAAAATTATTGATGTTCTAATGTTTATGCCCTTTGGGGCCCATAACAGGAAATAAAAAAAGATCTTCTGTACCCAGTGCTGTATCAGAAAGACACCGTCAGTCGGATTTTAGAACGTGCTACTTTAATTTGAACAGACACAAATATTAAGGCTGATTGAAAACGTTAATAATAAATGCATGCATATTCCAACGGCCAATCTATATCACGCTAAATTGAAGTGACACACCCTTCAATAAAATGCAAAGAAAGTCAAAATAAAAATGCTCTTACTAGAAGGATACTGTTGCACCGTATTGTCATTTTATTTACTCAAGAACATCTCATTCTTAACTTTTTCAATGGGAAAATATAAAGGTAGCAAAACTATTGTCGTGGCTAAATAACTCTTAACTGACACAATTTCAATTGTCCAACCCATCAACAGACTTTATTCCCATAATTTTCACTAAAACGTGGTATTATTCACGTTATATTACATTCATGAAATATTTACTAATTTCAATCTATTTTTTAGAACCAAAGTTTTTTTTTGTGACCTTTAAATGATATCTAAAACTGTTTATTTCGCCTTTTATTAAAAAAATTGCTGTGCGTATAAGCATAAATACTACATACCTGCGCGACGCCTTTTAGTTTTGCTGAAAAATGCGCAGACTATAAATTGTTTTTACAGGTGGAAAATGTTCTATGATAGATATTATTTTGTCAGACACTTTTCTTTTTTTCATTTGGTTCTTATAATATGCCAAAAATCTGTATATTTAACAGAATTTGACATTAAATTGTGCGTTTTACTCTTAACAGACATATAACCAACCCGATTAACAGACCAACCGCCCATATAGCCGCATACTCAATATAGATTAACCGACCAATCTCTCGGTTAGCCGAGTGTCGGCCGTGTATGCGACTATAAGAGTTGTATAAAAAAAAGAGCAAATATGGTCAGTTTTGGTTGATGTGGTCAAATATGGTCAGTTTTGGTTGATGCTGTCAAATATGGTCAGTTTTGATTGATACAGACAAATAATTTTGTAACATGAGTCAGTCTGAGGTATGAAAACTACTGATATTTGTTTCTGATGCGATATTTTGAATAAAAATAGGAAATGCTGGCACCCTCAATTAATGCGAGAAAAAAAAAATTGTGGTCATTGATTTCCAATATTGCAGTTATTTATATACTACAGTCCCTCTCGAACTAAAATTATAACTGAATTGCTGTGCAGCTATATAGATTTACATAATAAAAAGCAAATATGGTAAGTTTTGGTTGATGCAGTCAAAAGATTTTATTACACGACTCAGTCTGAAGTATAAAAACTACTGATATTTGTTTATGATTCAATATTTTGAATAAAACAAGGACATGCTCATTGGAGAATCAAGGGGAGGGGGTCCAGGGGTTGGAACCCCACTTTTTTTTTAACATCAATGCATATGAATGGGAGCATATAGTTGGACCCCCAGCCTGGATCTAGCTGCCCCTGCATGCTGGCACTATAAATTGATGTGAACAATTACATTTTTTTTTCCAAAATTGCTGTTACTTGTATATTACAGTCCCTCTAGACCTAAAATTTAAACTGAAGGACTGTGCAGCTATATAGATTTGCAGAAAGAAAAAGCAAATAAAGGCAGTTTATATTGATGCGGTCAAAAGATTTTTGTTAAACAGGTCGTCCGAGGTATGAAAACTACTCGTAAACAGATATTATATTGGTTATTGAGGTCCGATAATTTTGTTATGTGATAATGAGCCATCCTGACTCCCGGAATAACAAATGTAAAACAATTCAAATAATAATGTCCCCCCCCCCCTAATACTAACGGCCTAATTTATGTACAAAAATTGAGAGAAAAACAAAAATGTATGTAACACATCAACAAAAGAAAATCACTGAATTACATGCTCCTGACTTGGAACAGGCACATAAATGCAGAATTATGGCGGGGTTAACAGGTTAAACATGTTTTCTAAGGCAGCAACCATTTTATTTTCTGGGGGAGGGGGGGGGGTCTATGTTTTTTTTTCTGTACAAACTTTTTTTTCGACTTCGGCGAAGAACAATCTATATTTTTAGCGACAAACCGAAAACAATTTTTTTCTTTCAATTTTAGAATTACATATAGTGGCAGCTGAGGATGAAACAAACAATTTTTTTTCTCAGGGTCCAAAACAAATTATTTTTTTCACCAAAAACTGGAAACAAACTTTTTTTTCCCAGAACTGTTCTAGAAGTAGAACTGACCAAATATCTGGTCAGTTCCAGCTAGAACTGTCAGGATCAGTTCTAGGGTAGAACTGTCAGGATCAGTTCTAGGTAGAACTGTCCAATTCAGTTCTAGGTAGAACTGACCAAATCAGTTCTAGCTATAACAGTTCTAACCTAGAACTGACTAAAAGGTGTCAGGCTGACAGTTCTACGTACTGTTCTAGAACAGTTCTCCTGACAGATTTAATGAGAGGTTAGAAGTGATCTCCACTGTACTTCAAAGCCAGGTTAATGTGCGACTTAGTTTTGTCCACATGTTTTACTTTTGAAAGTTATTTGGTGTTCATTTTAAATGAAAAATATACGTCATAAAAGGGACGAAAGACACTTCGTACTGCAACCAGAGTTCATTTTTTAAAACTTTAATGTTCCGGAAGAACACACACCTAAATTATATATCGATGGAAAGAGGAAAACGTGTACAATAAGAAAAGTTGGGTAGTAAAAATCCCGAGTGGTCACAATTTTGTGAAATTGAAGTCAAAGGTCAGACCTAAAAATGTCAATATTTCAACCACAAGGACAAAAAGGAGAAATATTCTGATATTTTTTCAATATAATGGTACAAAAACGATTCAATCTTAATCATATGCTATAAACGATGTTAAAACGACAAATTTGACTACGTATATGAAGAGCTGCCATTACAAAATGGCGTTGATTTGGAACATTCTGATTTTTTTCCATTTAAGACATAACAAAAGAAGAAGTGGCCTTGACCTTTTCACATCCATAAACTTTCATATTGTGTATAGTATTTCACTATAGTATATTACAGAATTATTTTCTAAAGTTTAAAACACCACTTTATGGAATTATTTCAATATTTTTTCTATCTATGAAAAAAACAAAATTCAAGCGCTGAAACAGTGTTTTTAATTTTGCATCTTAAAGGTTGTGTATTTTGTGAAAATTAGTATCTAGTTATAGATAAATACATATTGTGTTTTTGCAAAGTCTGGACAGAGCAGTTATAACACAAAATATACTATAGTCACCAGAGGCGAATGCGAGGTCCCTTTTTTATAAGAACAAGTTAGGCACAGGACACAGTTTTTGAGTACAAATGCTATCTGGAGCGTAAATACCGTCATGATTCGGTCAAACTTGTCAGATATAGTCTTACCTTTGCATAGGAAACACAAAAGAAATGTGAGTACAAAGTTTCGATCAATGTTCGTGACCCATATTCCCATATGCATATGCATGATGTATCTGCACTGCCAATCCCAAATGCAATGGGGCGAATGCTGCTACAGAAACGATTGATTTTGTAATAGCCATACGTTTACGAATTTTTGTTATCTTTAGGGACAATATACGGTTCAGAAGCGCCTTTGTGTTATTTTTCATCAATTAACTAACAAATGAATTTTTGAGCATAGGCTCCGTGTTGAAGACCGGACCGTGACCTTTAATGGTAGCATTGGCACTCATATCACATCTTCCTATATCTATAAACAAGCTATGCGGGCATCATTTCCATAAAAATACCAAAACGAGGACATAGCTCATAAGAGCACTGGTGGCAGGGTGAAGTAATTGTTCTTCTTTTAATGTATCCTTGATATTTTCAGACACACCTTGGTGTAATTCTGAAAGTCTTAACATAGACTTCAATTTTCCTGCAGCAGATATGGCATCCCCTAAATTGAGTTCAGAGCTAAACTCTATATTTCATATCCCTTGGCCCAACTGTGTTTAAATTGTAAGGTATCACAATGTCTAGTTAGTTCTGGAGTTTGGCAGTTTGGTAAGCATCAGACACAATCTTGGATAAAATTGATCGGTATATATAGAGGATGTGCTACATGAGAAAGGCTTTTTCTTATAGAAGAACAAATCACATCACTAACAATCGTTATTAATGAACTGACAGCAAGTTCAAATTCTAATTTTTCAGTAAATGGTTTACTTTATTGCACAGGTGTTGACTTCAATAAGTACTTGGTTATGCATGGATAAATGATTACTCACATTAATAAGCACAACTTAAAAGACTGTCAACACGTTTAAAGGACTCAGTTTTGCGTAGTTTTCTGTTTCTTTTGAAGTTTTTTCTTTTACACAAAAACCCTGTTTTTATATCCAAACTACAAGGAAGAAACTGAGCGCGAGATCGTATAAAAGTGTCAGGTTGTGAGGATACATGTCGATTAGTTTGATCACATATATGGATTTCTGTTGTTTCTTATTTAAGTTCCCCAAGGGTGACTGGGGAAACGAAATATGGTCACTTGGTCTTCCCCCGACCGGCAGTAAAACGAAGTGGGGCGTCCGTTTGGCTGTGCGGGATGTATCAAGTTCGCAGTCACGTCCGGTCAGAATGGGGACGTTAAATCCGATGCCTCGTGTAAGGGAGTGTCACGTTCTTTGCACGTTAAAAACCCTTGCATCAACTCTTTGAGGGGTCGGTAGGTTGCATGTTTCAATGGACAATTTCTGTCCCAATCCAATATACCATCATTTTCCATTGGCAGTCTAAATTTTCCCGATCATCATCCCGAATGGCCTCTATTATGACAAAACATACCTATTGTTTTTATGGTTAACTTGTTCTTATCCTGAACATGCATGACATGACATATTTGCCACTGGACGTTAAGCAACCAACAATCAATCAATCAATCTCATTTTCATGACATCACTGATGATTCGTCCACGCAAAGCAGAATATCAAGAGAAGTTGGTTTTAGCATCACCTTGTCACACATCAAATCTCTGCGAAACTTCAATAGTACTTTTCCCCCGACCACTTGCATGCATATTAATTGCTCTGAGGTTAAACATTGACATACAATGTATTTTCACACAATGTCAACTATAGTCATTATCCGGAAAAACCTCTTATCCGAAGGATTTGGTTAACTTTTATATAAAGTCAAAATTTATTAACAAAAATATAACTTTTTTACAGAAAATACACGAAAGAACTACTATATATATTCAAATCACTCAAAAATAAATTAACTTCTCCTACAAAATCTACATAATCACATCGAAACTATCAAATTGATTGTGAAGGAAAAAATAAATGGTGGAGCTAATTGACGGATAGGAAATTTCCGTAATTAAAAAAGGTACAAATGATGTTTTTATTTTTGAGTTTTTGACGAAATTGTTTGGAATTTGCCCAACAAAATTTGCATGCAGTATCACAATAATATGTTTTGTCCTCTCAAATGTCAAATACTGTTTTTGAATCATATGTTTTCTCGTTTTCAAAGAAAAACGCGTTAAATTTCTATCTAAAAAATCAGCCAACTTTAAGTTTGAAAGTTTTACTTGGAGATGGTATTATATTTATGTCTTCATCATTCCGATGATCCTTGATGATATGTGCATAGAAAATATTTATGAAAATAGCGGGAAATTTAACCAAAAAATATAGTTTTGGATTTTAAGGTAACTACCCAAAACCGTAAATTGAGGGTTACCCCCATTAAAGGGATAAAATACAAAAATGTGACCATAGAAACTTTTTACGACCCGACGGAAATTAAAATATAGATATTATTCTATCATTTAAAACAATTTACAGCCGTGTGTTATTCCGGACCATTAAACTCGTTAACTAAGCGTCTTTTTCGATGTCAGTTGCAGTACTAACTAGAGAGGCAATCTAACTCATAGATAGAAAATAAATCGACGACGCAATGGCAAAAATAAAAAAGAGACAAAACAGACAATAATAATTTACTGTTTATATATTTGAATTTTTTGAAAAACTTATAGTTCGTTCTTATGTATTACTGTTATATACCACTGTCCCAGGTTAGGAGGAGGGTTGGGATCCCGCTAACATGTTTAACCCCGCCACATTATTTATGTTTGTGCCTTTCCCAAGTCAGGAGCCTGTAATTCAGTGGTTGTCGTTTGTTTATGTGTTACATATTTGTTTTTCGTTCATTTTTTTTACATAAATAAGGCCGTTAGTTTTCTCGTTTGAATTGTTCTACATTGTCTTATCGTGGCCTTTTATAGCTGACTATGCGGTATGGGCTTTGCATATTGTTGAAGGTCGAACAGTTACATATAGTTGTTAATGTTTGTGTCATTTTGGAGTTTTGCGGATAGTTGTCTCATTGGCAATCATACAACATCTTCTTTTTTATAAGGCTTTTCTCCCTCAGGCATATATTACCTTAGCTGTATTTGGCAAAACTTTTAGGAATGTTGGTCCTCAATGCTCTTCAACTTTGAACTTTATTTGGCCTTTTTAGCTTTTTTGGATTCGAGCGTCACTGATGAGTCTTTTGTAGACGACACGCGCGTCTGGCGTTTATACTAAATTTAGTCCTGGTATCTATGATGAGTTTAATACATGGTGTTTAATTGAGACTAAAATGTATAATAACTTTTGTAAAAATAGGTTTCCTTGTGATAAATATAACACATCCTCCTATGAACATATATGAAAAAGTTTTCTTCAAACATTTATATTTATATGAATAGATTGAGGTAGAAATGATCACCTCAACATTTGATGATCAAGTTAACGAATATTTCATGTACTGAAAATACGTCCAGTCGTTATCACTTTGTAGCTTATTATGAAATTTTACCATTTCTGTTTTCCGTTTATATTTATGAATCTTGTCGTTCTGGTAACATAAGTGTATCAAGATGTAAATCCTGGATGTAAATATCATAATAAAAAATGTTTTCTTGAAATATTTCTCTTGTGTTTGCATTACATGCAATTACCGATACTACACGCGCACATAATTTTCATTCGTTATTTTAGTCATGTACAGTTATATTTCTGTTTAAATAATAGAAAGATTAGGATGCGATAACGAGTATTCAAACATGTAACATCCACGCACTGGTGATGAACTCATATTAAAATGGCGATCAGATAATTCCAACTCCACCACTAAGAAGTCATGGTTATCTATTTTTGGCATGAAAAGATTCTTCTCGTATCACACTTTACGGCGTGTTTTACGAAAATGTGATACGAAAATCTGCTTAGTTTTGATTGGTTTTGCCAGCATCACACGACGATAATACGTCATTTCATTTGACCATTTATAAGGTCTTTGATGACTTTAAAAGGTTAAGGCGAGGTACATTTCGTCGATAGCAAAGAATATATGTGATTTCTTCAATGATATACAAAACACTAAATTATTTCACCAGTTTGACATTTCGCGGATTTTTTTATTAGACACATTGACAGTGTTTACCATAAAAGAATATATTATATTGAAACTAGATAACTCGAGTTGATATCAAGCGATATCCAATTCTCACTCGTTTTGAAACCTATGGTTAAAGATGTGCCTTTAAGGAGGCTCGCGGGTATATGATTTTCAGAAAAAAATTAAACATTAATTTTTCATTACAAATTTTATTTAATACCTGTAGTAGTTGTTACTTTATCTTATGGCACAAAAACCATTCCAAAAAATCAATTCGTGTTTGCCCCAGGTGACTTTTAAAATGTAGTTATAATTGAAAAACTCCAAATTATCGCCCTTTGGTGCAAAAATGCCATGTTTGGCATTAAAATTGAAATATCTATTTTAACTCATCGGTGACCTATATTTTTTATTGTTGTTTTTGAATAAGCTGTACATAAAATAAATAATTGTAAAAAAGCGTAAATGAACGGTGACCCCATTTTTTTATTTCATTTTTCTATTAAGTATAAGATAAAGTTCGTTTATAGAAAAATGTAGAGAAATTCTATATTAAATAAAACCTTGGATTTAGACCCACGAGCCCTTTAAAGTGAAGTACACAAATTTAATTAAAGTAAGTAAGTAAGAAATGACTTTATTTAAAAAGGGTGACTAAATTAGCTTTCGCTCATCTACCTTGAGTCCCTCACTAAAAACAAACAGTACAAATATTACAAAGCTTACAATTTTGAACAAATAATGTAGATGCAATATTCATGCTAACTATAAATTGATTGTGAAAAAAGAGAAAAATAAATTCATATATATATATATATATACATTTCACATCAGAATCTGACTGACGAAGGATATCTGTTATCCGAAATATTTATAAATAATTACATTTATAGTTACCTTTTTTTGTATTTGGAGTTGTTGTGTACACTTTTTTAGGCGTTTATATAATTTATTTATTGTGTACTCGTAACGATCCAGCGCCCTCGTGTGGAAAATCGTTGACTACTATACAGACGTTTTATATACATATATATATATATATATATATGAATTGATTTTTCTCTTTTTCCATACATATATATATGTAAACCTCAAATCTATGTCCGGCCTCAAATCTATGTCCGGCCTCAAATCTCTGTCCGGCCTCAAATCTATGTCCGGCCTCAAATCTATGTCCTTTCTGTAAATCTATGTCCTTTCTGTAAATCTATGTCCTTTTTAATATTGCGTCATAGACCTTCCAAATCTATGTCCTTTATTTACTAAAATCTATGGCAATTTTTTGCTCAAATGTATGTCCTTTCATCGACGTCAAACATGACAAAACGTCATCAAGTATATGACGTCACTGCATAAAAGGAATGATGGCGGAGCAGGACACTATTCCAAATGAGGGATACACTATATTTTATAAGCGCAAGAAAGGTATTTTAAATGATCCAAATCCAGAAGCGTTTTAGGTGGATATAAAATTGAGCATGGAAATGGGGAATGTGTCAAAGAGACAACAACCCGACCAAAAAAAAAAACAACAGCAGAAGGTCTGCAATGTACTGAGAAATTCCCGCACCCGGAAGCGTTCTTCAGCTAGCCCCTAAACAAATATATACTAGTTCAGTGATAATGAAAGCCATACTAATTTCCAAATTGTACACAAGAAACTAAAATTAAAATAATACAAGACTAACAAGGCCAGAGGCTCCCGACTTGGAACAGGCGCAAAAATGCAGCGGGGTTTAACATGTTTATGAGATCTCAACCCTCCCCCTATATCTCTAGCCAATGTAGAAACGTAAACGCATAACAATACGCACATTTATAATTCAGTTCAAGAGAAGTCCGACTCTGATGTCAGAAGATGTAACAAAAAAAAATTAAAAAAAATGACAATAATACATAAATTACAACAGACTACTAGCAGTTAACTGACATGCCAGCTCCAGACTTAAATTAAACTGATTAAACTGATTGAAAGATTATGATTTTTTCATATGAATACCAATGCCTCACATTGTACAGATTGTGATGGCAAAAGAAGAACATCAAAATTGGGGAGCAAAACAAAATGTGGACGAATTGAAAGTGCCGTTTTCAGACAGAATCGTAAAAATGTTATTGTCGCTTGATTTTTATGA
Source organism: Mytilus edulis (assembly GCF_963676685.1). NCBI lineage: Eukaryota > Metazoa > Mollusca > Bivalvia > Mytilida > Mytilidae > Mytilus > Mytilus edulis. The sequence goes on from NC_092354.1 coordinate 39,441,074, forward strand.
TCAAGAATCTAAATGAAAATTTAAAAGAGGGACAAAAGATAACAAAAGGAGAGACAAACTCATAGACAGAAAATAAACTGACAACGGCATGGCTAAAAATAAAAAGACAAACAGACAAATAATAGTACAGAAGACACAACATAGAAAACTAAAGACTAGGCAACACGAACCCCACCAAACACTTGGGGTGAACTCAGGTGCTCTGGAAGGGTAAGCAGATCCTGCTCCACATGTGGTACCTACGTGTTACATCATCTGTTAAACGGTTATTCAATAACGGTCAACCAACGTAGTATTTACAAAGGGGTGATTTCAACTTCACCATTTGGAATTCCTTGTGAGTAGCAATCCTTTATCAAGGAAATCATGATAGGAAATACAAGCCCGGGAATATCGTATCAATTGTATCCTTAAAAAACATTACATGGATTTGAGGCCTTTTCTTTTTTAACGGACACAGATTTACGAATGACGTCACGATTGAAAATCGGACACAGATTTGAGGCCGAATATTTTTTTACGGACATACAATACCGATTGACGTCACAATTGGCCATATATTTTAGAAACGGACACAGATCTGAGGCTTACATATATACATAAAATACCAAATCATTAGACTATTTGAGCGAGTTGTTATAAATTATTCACAGTCAAGAAATCTACACGTGTTTGATAAAAAGTGTCATTTTATTTCATTTGGTAGTTTGTTCCAAAGTATTGATGAGCTATATGCAAAATATTTCTTCATTTAATTTGTGTTCGGTCGTACAACAGCTAAATTGATATTTGCAGATGACCTTAGATTTCTACTATATAGGTTAACATTGGACAACAGAGTTCCGTTGAATAATCAGGTGCTTTATCGTTTAGAATTTTATGTACAAGAATAAGTTTATGATATGAAATTCTAGATTTGAAATTCAACAATTTAAGCTCTTTAAATAAATGTATACTAGGTGTTAGTATAGTTGCATCGAGTATATTCCTTGTTGCTCTTTTCTGCATTTTGAGAACTTTTTTATATCCATCTCCATAGCAACTTTCCCATATTAAGCAACAAAAACCTAGTCAATTTGAAATTTCCAATCTAAATTTTTGTCAATATATACATCCAAAAGTTTCTGTATTTCAACGGATGTGATGTATAGATATATTCATATCATTTCCTAGGAAAGTCCATTTCTGGTTGTTCCAATTAACATAGAAGTAGTTTTTAAAGGATTTATAACTATCCTATTGTTCAGACACCGATTATTTTTGGTGTTGGCATCGTAATTTAGTTTTCTTTCTATATCTTATTTGGTCCATACGTATGAAAAGTTATATCATCAACATGCATATCAATGGCACTTAAATATCGTTAACTATAGAATGAAAAATATCCAATATCATTGTAAAAGTGAGAGATATGGATAATTGATAATGATTTTTATGTTGTGTCGTTGTTCTCCTCTTATATTCAATGCGTTTCCCTCTATTTTAGTTTGTTACCCCGATTTTGTTTTTTGTCCATGGATTTACGAGTTTTGAACAGCGGTATACTACTGTTGCCTTTATGTACACACAAACGAAAAACATATCATGGGTTGAGTTTTGTTGTTGTTGTTTCAACTGATTACCCGTTCGAGTTGCTTCTTGTCAACGTTTGATCAGTGATTATACAAATGTAAGTCCATCCACTTTTTGTACTCGTCAATTTGCTGCCGATCTACAGATTCATTATCAAGAACTGACAAAATCTACAAACAGCAGTATTCATGAGCATCAATATTCACGATAACAATCGTCTCTTTTCGTATAAGTTGACGGAAAATATAATGTACAGCTATTTGATTGAATTCACTTATAACATTATCAAAGCGTCATATTGCTTCTCTAAGTATTCGGTGACCTTCTGAATCACGCATATCATTTGTAAGAATCTTTCTGCTGACTTGGTAATATTGCAATGAACGATGAAATGCAAGACTAATCTTCACCATCCACACGTTAAGATATAATTGTAATTTCATTCCTTTTTTTTCTGGTTTGTTTTACACATATTGCGTAATATTTAAACCAAAGTAATGGTTTGAAAATAACTGTTATTACAATAATGATAATACTAGTATTTAAAATATCTTGATGTTTTATTCTATGGGCAGATAATGGAATTTATGCACCATTAATTCACCTGCAATAATCAATAAAAAAAAATTGCAGCTTCTTGAGTGATGGTCAGTGCTTATAAAGAATGCAAACCTTATACATTGTTATACGCACCATAAAGAAACGAAGATGAAAAAACGTTAATAATGATATATATAATGTCTACAAATAACAACAATCAACATTCAATCTATTTAAGCGTGGATCAGTTACTGAATTAAAGTAATATAGATGTCTAAGAATATAATTTAAACACGCTAATTAATGCATTAAAAATATTTTGAATAGAAATACGCAACACTTCGATCCTCAAATTAGCTTCATCAGGCGTGAAGGTGAAATTGGATGAATGACAAAAAATATTTTTGTAGCTTGAACTACACAAGATTTGACGAAAATTTTAATATGTATTGATGTTCTTTGTATATATATATAAATATGTTTTGTAGCTATAACTACATAAAGTTGGAATAAAAGTTGAACACATTTATTGGTGTTCGATAAATTGTATGAGTTTCTATAAATTAACTTGGAAATGTTTTTAAATAATTTTTCGTCCGTCTCATTGAGTCCATCAGATTCAAGAGTTCGTAAATTGTGCATCCAAAATCTCTCCCTCTCTTGTCTTCTTCTTGTGTATCCCAAGAGTTTGTAACTGGTAAATACAAAATCTCTCTCTCTCTCTTTCTTTTGTCTTCCTTGTGTATCCCAAGAGTTTGTTACTGGTAAATACAAAATCTCTCTCTCTCTCTCTCTCTCTTTTGTCTTCCTTGTGTATCCCAAGAGTTTGTAACTGGTAAATACAAAATCTCTCTCTCTCTCTCTCTCTCTTTTGTCTTCCTTGTGTATCCCAAGAGTTTGTAACTGGTAAATACAAAATCTCTCTCTCTCTCTCTCTCTCTTTTGTCTTCCTTGTGTATCCCAAGAGTTTGTAACTGGTAAATACAAAATCTCTCTCTCTCTCTCTCTTTTGTCTTCCTTGTGTATCCCAAGAGTTTGTAACTGGTAAATACAAAATCTCTCTCTCTCTCTCTCTCTCTTTTGTCTTCCTTGTGTATCCCAAGAGTTTGTAACTGGTAAATACAAAATCTCTCTCTCTCTCTCTGTTTTGTCTTCCTTGTGTATCCAAAGAGTTTGTAACTGGTAAATACAAAATCTCTCTCTCTCTCTCTTTTGTCTTCCTTGTGTATCCTAAGAGTTTGTAACTGGTAAATACAAAATCTCTCTCTCTCTCTCTCTTTTGTCTTCCTTGTGTATCCCAAGAGTTTGTAACTGGTAAATACAAAATCTCTCTCTCTCTCTCTTTTGTCTTCCTTGTGTATCCCAAGAGTTTGTAACTGGTAAATACAAAATCTCTCTCTCTCTCTCTCTTTTGTCTTCCTTGTGTATCCCAAGAGTTTGTAACTGGTAAATACAAAATCTCTCTCTCTCTCTCTCTTTTGTCTTCCTTGTGTATCCCAAGAGTTTGTAACTGGTAAATACAAAATCTCTCTCTCTCTCTCTCTCTCTCTTTTGTCTTCCTTGTGTATCCCAAGAGTTTGTAACTGGTAAATACAAAATCTTTCTCTCTCTCTCTCTTTTGTCTTCCTTGTGTATCCCAAGAGTTTGTAACTGGTAAATACAATCTCTCTCTCTCTCTCTCTCTTTTGTCTTCCTTGTGTATCCCAAGAGTTTGTAACTGGTAAATACAAAATCTCTCTCTCTCTCTCTTTTGTCTTCCTTGTGTATCCCAAGAGTTTGTAACTGGTAAATACAAAATCTCTCTCTCTCTCTTTCTTTTGTCTTCCTTGTGTATCCCAAGAGTTTGTAACTGGTAAATACAAAATCTCTCTCTCTCTCTCTCTTTTGTCTTCCTTGTGTATCCCAAGAGTTTGTAACTGGTAAATACAAAATCTCTCTCTCTCTCTCTCTCTCTTTTGTCTTCCTTGTGTATCCCAAGAGTTTGTAACTGGTGAATACAAAATCTCTCTCTCTCTCTCTCTCTTTTGTCTTCCTTGTGTATCCCAAGAGTTTGTAACTGGTAAATACAAAATCTCTCTCTCTCTCTCTCTTTTGTCTTCCTTGTGTATCCCAAGAGTTTGTAACTGGTAAATACAAAATCTCTCTCTCTCTCTCTCTCTTTTGTCTTCCTTGTGTATCCCAAGAGTTTGTAACTGGTAAATACAAAATCTCTCTCTCTCTCTCTCTCTCTCTCTCTTTTGTCTTCCTTGTGTATCCCAAGAGTTTGTAACTGGTAAATACAAAATATCTCTCTCTCTCTCTCTTTTGTCTTCCTTGTGTATCCCAAGAGTTTGTAACTGGTAAATACAAAATCTCTCTCTCTCTCTCTTTTGTCTTCCTTGTGTATCCCATGAGTTTGTAACTGGTAAATACAAAATCTCTCTCTCTCTCTCTTTTGTCTTCCTTGTGTATCCCAAGAGTTTGTAACTGGTAAATACAAAATCTCTCTCTCTCTCTCTCTTTTGTCTTCCTTGTGTATCCCAAGAGTTTGTAACTGGTAAATACAAAATCTCTCTCTCTCTCTCTCTCTCTTTTGTCTTCCTTGTGTATCCCAAGAGTTTGTAACTGGTAAATACAAAATCTCTCTCTCTCTCTCTCTCTTTTGTCTTCCTTGTGTATCCCAAGAGTTTGTAACTGGTAAATACAAAATCTCTCTCTCTCTCTCTCTTTTGTCTTCCTTGTGTATCCCAAGAGTTTGTAACTGGTAAATACAAAATCTCTCTCTCTCTCTCTCTCTCTTTTGTCTTCCTTGTGTATCTCAAGAGTTTGTAACTGGTAAATACAAAATATCTCTCTCTCTCTCTCTCTCTCTCTCTCTCTCTCTCTCTCTCTTTTGTCTTCCTTGTGTATCCCAAGAGTTTGTAACTGGTAAATACAAAATCTCTCTCTCTCTCTCTCTCTTTTGTCTTCCTTGTGTATCCCAAGAGTTTGTAACTGGTAAATACAAAATCTCTCTCTCTCTCTCTCTTTTGTCTTCCTTGTGTATCCCAAGAGTTTGTAACTGGTAAATACAAAATCTCTCTCTCTCTCTCTCTTTTGTCTTCCTTGTGTATCCCAAGAGTTTGTAACTGGTAAATACAAAATCTCTCTCTCTCTCTCTTTTGTCTTCCTTGTGTATCCCAAGAGTTTGTAACTGGTAAATACAAAATCTCTCTCTCTCTCTCTTTTGTCTTCCTTGTGTATCCCAAGAGTTCGTAACTGGTGCATCCAAAATCTCTCTCTCTATTATCTTTGTGTATCCATATATTGGGATAACACAAGGACAACAGAAGAGAGAGAGAGAGATTTTGGATGCAGGTAGGGTTTAAATTAAGGAAGCTATGGACATTTGGGTTAAAATTATTTATCAAATATTCTACATTTATCTTTCGGCATGTTCATATTTTTCTGTTTGTATAAACGACTGTTCACGTCATTATCCATAGAACATTTATTACGTCTATACTTTCGCGGACCATCGGACTTTAGCTAGAGTATGCATTGCACTTTAGCGAAGACCATCGCATTTTAGCGTGACCATCGTACTTTAGCAACCCATCGTATGGAACGCCGGAACTGTCTTAAAGTGTAAATATTTGATGTGTTCTGTCGCTTTGTCTTAACGTCCTGTCGTTTCTTCTTTATGTTATGTGCAAATGTCTGCATTTCATGACACGGCATCTCTGTGTAATTTCCAATTAGTTATTTGTTTGGTTAAACTGTTTTATGATATGTCATTGCTAAAGTTAGTTTTGTACAATACGCATTACATCATGCTTTAACTACTATATATTCTGTGAATACTTCGAAACTTTATGTGCAAACATCGTTTACCCTATGTGCAAACATAGTTTAGCTTATGTGCAAACATAGTTTAGCTTACCTATTACGCTATGTGCAAATGCCTATTACATTATGTCCAAACATCTATTACGTTATGTGTAAATACTTATTACGTTATGTCCAAACATCAATTACGTTACGTGCAAACACCTATTACGTTCTGGTAAACGCTTTTATGACACAGATTGAAACAAAACGCATCAGTGATATACACTTTGAAAATTAAGAAAATCATAAGTTTTAGCTTTCTAAAAAGATCTGAACTACTTCGCTGTATTCTTTTTCATGGTGATATGTTATACATCCATTCTTTTTATATTTTGTTCACTTTACTTGCTGAATATTACAATATTTACAAATATACAGACACGATTCTCGAGATGTGTTCTCTGGAGGTGTGCCTAGATGGACAAAAGTCATAAAATACATATAATGCATTTTTGAAAACATTGTACAGGAACATTTTTTAGCAAACAAATCGTGCATATTGCAGATTAGCAATGCAAATAAAGACGTATTAATGATTGATAAACAGAATTTATATGTGACAGATAGTTATTTCAAGATGGAGTGTCTTTCGACTGAAGCCCCGTTATTCGAAGCAAAAAAAAGCTACATGTAAAAAACAAAATGCAACCTCCTTTCTTTACGGAAAATGTGAACGAAAAATAAGTTGATATAAAAAGATAAGACGTGGTATGATTGCCAATGAGACCACTCTTCACTCCACAAGAGACCCAAATGACACAGAAATTAACAACTTTAAGTCACTGTTAGGCATTCAACAATGAGCAAAGTTCATACCACAAATTCAGCTATAAAAGGCCCCAAAATGGTTATGTAAATCAATGCAAACGAGAGCACTAACGGCCTTATTTATGTAATGTTCTCTTTCATCTGCATCAAGCGGGTCATTTCATAGGTTGCCATATCTTGCATACATAATCATAACATATGATTTTGGTAGGCGCCGAATTACATTGATCAATTATAGACTCTTGACAAGGTCAACACATTATATATGACCGAGGACGAAGATATTTTCTCGCCATCTCTTATCTTGTATTTTTTTTTAAATTAGCAGGGAGGTTTGGCAAAACTGAGTCCCGAGCCCCCTCTTAATCAAACTGCTTATAGAACCAACAAACACAGCTCCTTCATTTTCAAAAATTCTGGTTCCTCCACTGGTCATTAAATGAGAAATCAAAAAGAGAAAAATAAATTAGGTCCGTGTGTTTGTTTATCTAATGATATTTTAATGAACAACTTAACTTCGAACAATAATGTATAACAAAATAACCAAGAGGTTACTGATTTGTATCACTACTACGATGAGGTTGAATTTATCATCCACACACGGACTTGTCTCAGAAATATATTTATCTGTACTTTAACGTCACTTTCAGGTAAAGAGAGGTGGTTTGGTTTTCTCAGACAAGTGTTTGTGCCTGTCAACAAGAACTTGCGGTCATCCGATGTTCAGTATTTCAGTACTTTTCATATCTTTAAATCAAGATGTTCTCAAAAAGTAATAAAGCATAACAAGGGTTTTACATTTTTTACAAATGTCTTATTATCCTTATTTTATCTTGATACATTTTGAAAACTCAAATCGTATCAATGACATACTGCACATTTAAAGATTTTTGAAAACTGGGAGTTAGCTGGCAATTGTTTCATGGTGCTTTAAACGGATGAACAAGAGGGTTCCGAAATTCCAACAATACAAAACATGACAAGTGAACTTTCTTAATTTACAATCAGTAGCAGGAAAAATTACAGAAGAATTTAAGCCTTACCTTTTGTGATAAACTCTGTCACAGTTTTCTTTTCGTTATATAGGTGATTTTTTTTTTTTAAATTTGACTAAATATGTTACGTCGATTTCAAGGCGAACAAGATTGCATCAATTCAAGATTGTTTCCGCACTTTGGGGATAATTTGAATTGAATCATAAGAACTTCATGCCTCGCAAACTATTAATAAAAAAACGTCTCGCTTTAACAGGAGCCTAGAAAAGGGGGACCGATATATCTAAAAATGGCAATATTAACGGAAACTGTCAAAACATTGCATATTTAAGAATGATAACATTTAGATCCAATAGAATATATTTGTATGAAATTTTATATTTTTAGAAAATAAGATTTCTCAGAATAATAGTGTGCAGCAAATCCCTTTTCTGAACATTTGGCTTAATTGTGTATTTAGCTATATTTATCTAACCATTCGCGTTCATAACAAAACGCATCGAGGCTTACCGTTTATACCGTTTATCCCGCAATAATATTCATTGAATTTATGACTCTCCGTTCGGATAATAAGTTGATGTTTCTAATTTATACGACGATATTCGTTGAAATATTGAACACAAAGATAAATTCATATCAACAACTGTGGCATAATGTATTGATTATAAATGTTCTTTGTCGGTGAACGTGAAATGTATTTGAACGAGCTTTAGAAACTAGACGAAAAACGAAGCTTGCCGAATTTTCTCCTGTTTTGCAGCGAGAACTAATACGTTTTATATTTCTGACAATGTACATATATTGTTTACAATTTACACCTGGTATTTGCGCATACATTGTTTAAATCTTAACAATTGTCTCTGATTTTTAAAATTATTGCAACGCGGACTCAAAGGAAACCCCAAAATGAAGTATTACCCAGAAAGAAATATCCATATTACCGATTGACCAACATGGAAACGGGTAGCAGGAAAATTTATTTGTACATGTACAAACAAAGCCAAAAAATGTTATTTACCTGTTATGTGTATACAATAACCAGCTAATTGCAGGATAAAAGCGAATTACTTAACTGTAACCATTTTTCAAAAACTGGTGAAAAAATTAAATGAGGTAAAAAAATAAATAGATTAGCTGACTATGCGGTATGGTTTTTTTTGTTTAATGCCATAAGGCATGTAAGGGGATCTATTAATATTTCTTTCTTTGTCACTTGGTCTCTCGTGGAGAATTGTCTCATTGGCATTCATACCACATCTATTTATATAGAGAGTAAGTTTTTTTTCTGAAATTCAAAGGGAAAATTAAGTTATAATGACCATTTTAGCAACGAAATTATTTATTTATTCTTATAGACAACAAAAGAAACGATATGCACATGACTTATATAAAAACATATAGAAGAAAACAATATCAATTTACTAGAATATGCATTTTTTGTATCATTCTTGATGACACGGTTAGAAAAGTTACCGGACCAAATACGGATAAATCAAAGTCATTATCTGGAGTTTCAAGTTGCTGGATTTAATTTCGAGTATGGCCAGTGACTAGGCTGATAACCCTTTCATTCAGAAGAAATATGTGTATGCGTCATATTTGTGGATTACAGGATAAGGTAGTTTTCAATATGAAAAACAATAGTATTTTTAGAGAAAACGCAGCTTTTTGTTACACCCTTCTACCTGTCTGATCCAAAATCGGATCAAATTTTTCCCAAATCCCTGTTAGTTTTAAAAAAATTGTCATATAAGAGGGACGGGTCACCTGACCACCTACCCGTTTCGGAGGAAATAGTAAGTCTTAGGAAGGTTATTCAGAATAATCTTCACAACTGTTAAGATCACCCCTAGTTTTTGGTGGGGTTCGTGTTGTTTATTCTTTTGTTTTCTATGTTATGTCATGTGTACTATTGTTTTTCTGTTTGTCTTTTTCCTTTTTAGCCATGGCGTTGTCAGTTTGTTTTAGATTTATGAGTTTGACTGTCCCTTTGGTATCTTTCGTCCCTCTTTTAAGGGAAATGAACGAAAATAAAATCTTAAACATTTTGTAGGATTCCTTAGCTGCAACATAAATCGTGGGAGACGTCATTGCATTTGTAGCATTAATCTAATACACGTGTCTCGCTAGGTGAAAACCCTACTGGGAGGATAATAACAATTCATCCTGGTCTCTTGTGAAGAGTTGTCACATTGGTATTCGTACAACATCCTCCTTTTTATATCATATTGTTCCTTTCGGTTGCCATTCTTGGAAACTAGAGTCGTGTCTGTATATTTGTTTAAATTTTCAACAAGTAAAGAGAACAAATTTTCAAAGCATGGATGCATAACGCACACAAAGTAGAGCAAAATAATTTCCCATAAAACTAGATACATCGTATGTATATAGCATTTTTACACCAATCGATATATAAAAATCCACAGTTTGTTAGAAAGCTTAAACTTTTAATTTTCTTTATTTTCAAAATGCATATCATTGATGCGTTTTGTTTTTAATCTGTGTCATAACGTAATAGAAGTTTGGACATGATGTAATATACATTTGTACATAACTAACATGGTGTTTGCACATAATGTAAGCGGTATTTGCACATTGTGTAAGCGGTATTTGCACATAACGTAAAAGTGTTTGCACAAAATGATGTAGTTTTTATGCAAAACTTAATAGGTATTTGCACATAACGTAATAGGTGTTTGCACATAAGGTAAACGATGTGTGCACATAGGATAAATGATGTTTGCACATAAGGTAAACGAGGTTTGCACAAAACGTATAAGTTGTTTGCACATTATGTAAAAGGCATTTGCACATGACGTAATGAATGTTCACAGAGAGTATCAACTGTACGGCAAAACGCATATGAATTATACCATGATGTATTGTGTTTTTCACTGGAGATACATATGTATAAACACAACATAACGCCTAAAGACTATAATATCATGAGATTTACATAGAACAAAGTTGTATCAAAACAAAACGTTTAGAACATTTGACATACCAATGACACTTGAGACAGGACGCAATTATTAACTGACTTACGTTAAGGAAGAAAAGATACAACATTGGATGATAATAAAATCAGGAAGTATATACAGAATATATAGTAGTTACATCATAATGTAATGCATATTTTACACAACAAAGTTTAGCAATTTCATATCATACAATTGTTTGACCAAACAAATTACTAATTTCACATCACACAGAGATGCCGTGTCAGGAAATAAAGTCATCTACACGTAACATAAAGAAGGAATGACAGGACGTAAAGGCAAAGCGACAAACACATTAAATATTTACACTATAAGACAGTTGCGACGTTCCATACCATCGCACTTACGAGTCCTATATGTATAATGGTCGATTTTTTTAAACTCAAATTAACAGTCAGACCTTCAACAAAGAGGATAAGTATATAAGTCACAGTTAATTCAAAACGTTGTTGACCGTAATAATGTTTTTAAGGTAGATCACGCGTATCATGTTAGTTACCGAAAAAATAGATGCGCCCTTACAGAACTAAAACGTTTGCAGCAGATCAGCAGCAAACTTGCTGCAGGTCTGCTGCAAAAGAAAGCTTGCAGGAACCCTTTGAATAATTGCTAGCTTCAAACCTCCTGCACACTTTGCAAACAATGATTGCAGCAAGATTGCAGGAAAAATTGGAATATAAGTGAAGTTCGCAGCTAGATTGCAGAAATCTTTGAAAATTTTATATGTTTGCAAGAGCATTGTAAGAAACAACATAATACGACTGAGCATGCCTATTGGTAACTTCCTGTAAGATAATTTAAGATTTGTTATTCGAAAATGTTGGAGATGTTTGTGTCATGATATATACTAGTGTTCAGGGATGCATTATAGTTTGGAAAATAAGAGATAGGTTTTCAAAGACAGTATTTGTAAGTACAAGTTCTTCATAGAATGTAAACTTATGAAATTCATTCCCTTAACAGATATCTGCATGAAGGTTAGAAATACATTTTCAAATATGTACAACCATGCAATATACAGTACTCCCTCATATTCCTAGAGATTATCACTTACTAAATATTTTGTTGTAAGTTGAGTTAAATTTTATGACAATTTTAATTTAACTTTAAATTTCAATTAAACCTTTTTTGAATTTTAGATTCATGCATGTAATTCATTTGATGAAACGTACTTGGAATTAGTTTAACTTATTAAAAGGTATAAACGTATGCTATGATTATTTTTCAAGTGATAAAGTAATTAAATTATTTTATGTATGGATGCAACATAACCTTTTCCAAATTTGATGTGTAACATAGATAATATGATGTGTATACACAACATGACATTGAGTAATTGTATAACGTGTGTAGGTCCTGCAAGTTTGCAGCAAACACACAGGAGAAAGATTGATTTGAATAAAGAAATTGCATATAAATGTTTGCAGTAGGTCTGCAGCAAACACTCATTTGTATGGTAAATTTTTTGCAGCAAACACACCACAAATACGGATTCTGTGTTCGCTGCAAGTCTGTAGCAAGTTCACAGGAGACTTGCAGCTAATGTTTGCAGGAGGCTGATTTTTCAGTAAGGGCGGGGTTGGCAAAGATAAAACATATATCAAGCAACAAATTAATAACACAATGTTTAAACAAAAGCTAGACAACATTGAAGGTTCTGTAATTATTCACTGATACAAATGTGGCTTGTAACTCATACCAGTATTTCAAAGAGGTGTGCACAAAACAATCATACAAATATATCAGACGTAATGAAATTGACTACGAATAGGTATTATGATGTCATTATGTCTTTATTGTTAGATATTAATTGTTACAGCAAAATTCTTTTTTTCCATATTTCGTGTAGATGGAATCGATACTTGATTTACGTGCAAAATATCTTTGACGACGTTCAACTGTCCAAAATAAACAAAACAAAACAATCACGTATAAGTTAAGTATTATAAATACGAGTTCGACGATTACAGGACTACACAAAGTATTCCAAGTTATTGATAAATGAAACAATTATTGCAAGGTTACACATTAGAACATTGTGTTGCACTACAATGTGTCACATTATACGATAGTGATATGAAACAATGCACCGTACTTCAAATAGATATTGTTACGTGCAAATGTGTGGTGAATAGTTGTAAAAGTGTGGATATCAAGACAAAGATCCTTTTTTTTTTTTGGCCTGTTAGATATCATTAGATTAATTCGTGAAGTGTATTACTGACGTATATGCCAAATTTTAAATAATAAATTTTATTGCCAAACTCATATTGTTAATAAACAATTATTTGCAACATAGAATATTGTTCAAAATTAAACTGAATCAATGTATAAACGATGAATTTTGGGAACTTTGTTATATATGGAATAATGATTCAACATAATATTTACCAGCTTCAACGCAGATAACCTACTTACAATCAAATTAGCTTAATTTAACGGAGGATTCATCCTACCGAACTGAAAGATTTCAATAAACCTTTATTTATATTCATAATATTCTTTTTTTTATAACAGGTTATTAAGAAACATATCTACTTTTCAGAAGAACTCAGATCTTTGTGGAATTCTATGCTTCGATTGAATAAATACAAAATCATTACACAAATAAAGAGTTCTAAATTACAAATCTCATAACAATCTCTGCAGACAATACTACCCATGTCTTTTAGATTTTATGTAATATGCGTTCGTTTTAAGACAACAGCTACCGACAAATGTTTGTTTTCTCAAAACACAATTTGAGCAGATCATGATGGATCGTGATGTTGAACAGTATAAACAGGAGGATTTGAAACAAACGATTGATTGCTTTTTGGTTGCTTAACGTTAATGGTAAATAGTTCATGCATGTTCAGGACGAGAACAAGTTAACAATTAATACAACAGGTAGGTCTTGTCATAATAGAGGCCATTCGGGATTATCGGATATATTGCATATTGACAGAAATTGTGCCTTGCAACAGGCCACCTACGGACTCTTCAAAGAGTTGTTGCATTGGATCGATGCCACTGCCGGTGGAGATTTATTTCCCCGAGGGTATCAAAAGCCCAGTAGTCAGCACTTTTTGTGCTGACATGAATTATCATTGATATGGTTATATTTATAAATTAACTGTTTATAAAATTTTGAATTTTTTGAAATACTAAGGCTTTTCTACCTCAGGCATAGATTACCTTAGCTGTATTTGGCAAACCTTTTATATATTTTTGTCCTCAATGCTCTTCAACTTCATACTTTATTTGGCCTTTTTAACTTTTTAGGATTCTAGCGTCACTGATGAGTCTTTTTTAGACGAAACGCGCGTCTGGCGTATATACAAAATTTAGTCCTGGTATCTATGATGAGTTTATCTTAACATGCAAAGAGCGTGTTAAGATTAAACGTCCCCATTCTGACCGAACATGACTGCGAACTTGATACATCACACACAGCCAAACGTGCTCCCTAATTCGGCAAGCGTTTTACTGGCGGTATGGAGAAGACCAAGTGACCATTTTTCGTTTCCCCAGTCACCGTCGGGGTTTACAGAAACGTTTTGACATTATACAAGGACAAGTACGTAATATATTGTTAGGAAATAGGCAAGCGTTATTAGATTTTCTTCTAGATATTTTCAAGATAAGCTGCAAACAAATAAAGATGTCATGTTATAAGATTTCTTTAACATCATTTGTCTAATAATTGCTTATAAAAGAACACTAATATGACAACAAAGAACGACAACTCTTGATAATACCTACTTAATTCTTCGTAATGTTATGCAACACACTTAATAATTATTGCAAATGAAATGGTTTTAAATATATTTTTTTGTGGACCGATAGATATATTCCACATAAGGATAAAAGCTATCATTATAGACAAAACTTGTGACATTTGAATGGATTAAAAATATCTCACTAAAAAAAATTAAAACGGAAAGTCCCTAATCCAACGGCAAAATCAAAAGCTCAAACACTCAAACGAATGTTGAGTATATTGTTTATGATAACTGCGTTGAATGAAAAACATATGATTATGTCATATTGTTCTGTTTATATTGATATTTGAAGACGAACATTCTGAGGAACATTGAAATTGAAAATGAAATTATCGATCTATAAGAACGGTAAATGGAACTAAGTACCTGGTTTATTTTTACTTGAACTTTACGACAATAGATATAATTTTGTATTCAATATTTAAGATCTACCATTACCAAAGAAAGAGGGACGAAAGATACCAAAGGGAGAGTCAAACTCATAGGTAGAAAATAAACTGACAACGCCATGGCTAAGAATAAAAAGACAAACAGACAAATAATAGTATAGAAGACACAACATAGAAAACTAAAGACTAAGCAACACGGACCCCACCAAAAACTTGGGGTGATCTCAGGTGCTCCGGAATGTTAAACAAATCCTGCTCAACATGTGGCACCCGTCGTGTTTGCTTATAATATTACAAATCCGATAAATAATCTAATTCGATAGGTCTCGTTCGTGAAAAGGGAAAGGTTATTGTAGTTACGACATACGGAACATATCCAATATCATCTGTGTAACGGTTATTCCATAACGGTCAATCAACTCGTGATGGCGTACATTTACGAAGGGATGATTTCAACTTCACCATTTGGAACTATTTGTTTAATAGCTTCTTTGTGAGTAGCAATCTTCTATCAAGGAAATCATGATAGGAAATATAAGCCCTGGAATATCGTATCAATTGGAAGAATGAAGCGTGTTTTCATGAAATCATATATGAATATTTTGTATTCCCTCAAATGTAACTTAAAGATTGTACTTAATGTTAGACAAATAAAGAAGAATCAGCGTTTATTGATGCACACCAAAAGGAAACTATGACTGCGACCTCACCTGTTAAAATAATATGCAAATACAGTATTCAAATGCAACTGAAAATGTGTTTTATGTATTGTTGAATATGTTATCTATAACTTTGCCGCCTTATTTTAACTCTCATAAATGATGACAACTTTGAGTTATTTGAAAAAAAAAGTTTTTAAAATCTGGTGTAACGAGTGTATTATTGTCATTATCACGTATCATAACACCATCTCTCTGTAATGAGATATGTCTCTTTTAGATTGTTAACATGATAATCTTTGAAATTGAATTAAAGAAGTATTTAACGACAATTAGGTCCATTGTAATAATGATAGCTTTCCAACCAATTGACTTGTTAAAGTATTTAGATTGAAGTTAAGATATCATTTTCTTTCTTATCAAATAACATAATAAATATAACGAACAATAATTTGAATAGAGTATCATAGATGTGACTTTTTTCTCTTGTGAAAGTCTGCAAACAACCTACAACCTAACCCTCCCCATTCGGTTGTTTTCTTTTTATCATATTTCAGATACTGTAAACTCAAAAATAAATACATGCATTTTCTATTGGAATTTTTGAAGAATGGGCTATTGCAATTTCAGAAAAGTTTGCTTGTATACAAAAACATAATATGTCAGATTTCAGAATCAGAATTTCTATTAATGCGATAGCTATCCATTTGCATTATTCGCAATAAGTTATGAATTTACAATAAACATGGGCCATGGTTAATAGAAATAACCTCTCTCAAACATTTTCTGATAAAACAGTAATTATATTTAATCACAAATGTATACATATATCAATCGTTCTGTATATGTCTCCTACAACGGGTAAATCTTTAATTGTTATGTTGATCCCTCTAACATAAAATCTTACCTTAAACTAATTTTGAGTTTAAGTTAATATTGGGATATCTTGTTTCTGTAAACGTAGTTTAGTTCACATATTTGTGTAACACTCAATCCAGGACTATGAAGTTCCTTTTTTCTTTAAATTGCTTTGTAAGGCTAAGTAACAATAGATTACTCAATCGAAAAAAGACGTTATGATTGTTAATGGTTTGATAGAGCATCCAATAATCAGCCATCAAACTCAATCAGCTGAAGATCAATCTACATTAACGGTAAAAAAAGAACGATGAACATTTTTACTGGTATTTATAGATATAATGTTATCGGTAGATTTTAATCGAGCTAAATACACTTTGTATTTACATATGCACATGGACATAATGAATGGCTTTGCAATATTGCAATACCTGTATCCTGTCATTACACAAGGTCTTTTTTTTTGTCTGACTGTAAATGTCGTCTTTGGATATTAGATGTGTGCTGATTGGTTTACATTGTGATCTTAGAAGTATGATTTGTTTAAATATTACTGGCTTTGCACAAACTTTCAGTAATTGCGAATTCTCTCAGATCTTCACTAAGTGTATAATTGTGTATGTCTGTCTTGGAATTTTATCAAAAAAATATGAATGTATTGTTGATAATCTTTACACTACTTTCGGCTTTTTCTTGTTTAGCCATGGCGTTGGCAGTTTATTTTTGATCAATGACTTTGATTATCCCTCTAGTATCTTCCGCTCCTCTTTTCGATTACTTTTCTTGATAAAATCGATCTTGCTGTTTTGGTGTTTCATCTTACTCTAAATTTACAGGTCTTTGATTGAATTGATATGTCATTTTCTTAGCACTCAATTAGATTTTTTTACGAAATCTACAAAAACTCGTCAAAGTGAAATCTATGTATACTTCATAAAATTCCGAAAGTTCGTTTTGACACTGGTACTTCCATAAGCACATGGATTGCCACATACATTATAATGTACATAATTCATGTTCTTTTACGAATGACGTAGCTACTTAGTTTCACCCTTTAAAATGTTTAACGGCGTGATTTGTGCGATTTCATATGTATTCCACCAAGTAGGTTCAAATCAACATGGAGAAAAAAGAAGATAATGATAGTGAAGTCATAAATGAAATATGTGTCCTGCGCGTTGCAGTGTTTGGTTGATTATATAAACTTCAATGCCATGTATCAATATAAAAAAGTAAAATTATAAAAATACCAAACTTCAAGAGAAATTCAAAACGCAAAAATAAAATGCTGTAACACATCAAACGAATGACTGTCACATTCCTGAATTAGAACAGGCATTTCTTTGTGTAGAAAACGGTGAATTAAACCTGGTTGTATAGCTAGCTTAATCTCTTAGTTTAAACGGTTTCTTTTATAGTAATATAAATAACGACCTCGCAAACCAAATATAAATATGAGTTCAAAGAAAGATAACTCTTTTCATTTTAGGTGACAATATCATCAAAACATGATGCAGTTATCTACAAAAAAACCATGTCTTACTACATAGCAATAACTTCTGTGTATTCAACAAATTAAGTTTAAATTTATCGTTTTACAACACGTCTATATTGCTATAAAAATACACAACTATTACTACAGAAAATCAGTTGGAAATTCCAGTGAATCGGTACACGTATATTTTGTTTGATTGTTTTGATTGAATTCTATGGTTCGCATGTTTAATTTCCAAATAAAAATAATAAAAGAGGAGGGAAGATACCAGAAGAAATCTAAAGTCAGAAGCAGAAAATAAACTGACGACGCAATAAATTGTGAAGGAAAACTGTAAGAAAACCACTTTTTTTTACTATTATATTATGTACTCTTAAACTGTTCATATTATAGTAGAAATGTGGGCCCGTATGCATAAAGCTACTTAAGTCAAGACCTGAAATTTTATTTACTAATTTATCGTCGGACATGCAGAAAAAAGAAAAGATGAAGTAGCTTTATGCATATCATCCCTGTAACACATTAGTGGATAAAATGTCAGTAACTTTAGTTTTAATTGTGTCCTACATATGTTAAGAAGGAATAACCAACCCTTATGAAGCATCTTAGTTCAATTTTGTGAAATTACCATTTGTAATTATTAGGCTTCAATACGACAATTCGTTGACAACATCATGTATTCTTTCTTTCATTTGTTATGAATGTACTAAGTCTGCATCAACTTCAGATATTTCAAAATTAACGACTAAAAAACATTTTTTGAATTTTGGATCCTCAATGCTCTTCAGCTTTGTACTTGTTTGGCTTTATAGATATTTTTATATGAGCGTCACTGATGAGTCTTATGTAGACGAAACGCGCGTTTGGCGTACTTAATTATAATCCTTGTACCTTTGATTACTATTGTAATAATAAAATGTAGTTATATTTCAGACAAAGCTGTAACAAAAAGCTATTCTGCTAGATATAATATGCTTTGTGTACAAAATTAATAGTTAAACTAGAAATAAAGGTCAAATTTTTTTATTCATGAAAGTGTCAATAGTATATGTATCTGCTTGTAGTTGATAAACATGATAATTGTTAAGAGCATGAATGGTTTTTCAATGATTTTTACATCTGGGGTCGACATATTTGCTTTTATAATGGATCATACATCACCCATATAAATATTTCTAAACCTAATTATATGCACGACTTGTAACTTTTTATGTTTTTCAATTCCCAATCTGATTTTATATTTGTGACCTTGTAACATGATACAACTTTTGTTAAAATAAGGCTACACATAGTATCAAAGTTAAATTAAATACCTGTCAAATATTCGTTTCTGCATAATACCTCAGCATAATACTTAGTGCCTATCAATAAATATTTAAATTGATAATGGCATTCAAATGAACAATATTATTATAACATGATTCAAATTGAGTTTTAAATTCCTGATAATTACATCAACACGAATAATATTTTATAAATATAAATAGTCAAATAAACAGATTAACCTACAAATCTAATATCTTAAAATCGAAGACTGAAAAAGATTTCACAAGCGACTATTGAAGTTGAAATCATCCCTTCGTAAATTTTACATACGCCATCACGATTTGGTTGACCGTTATGGAATAACCGTTTCACAAATGATATCGGATATGTTTCTTACGTCGTAACTACAATCCCCTTCCCTTTCATGAATGTGACCTACCGAATTAGACTATTTACCGGATTTGTTATCACACAAGCAACACGACGGGTGCCACATGTGGAACAGAATCTGCTTACCCTTCCGGAGCACCTTAGATCACACCTAGTTTTTGGTGGGGTTCGTGTTGTTTATTCTTTAGTTTTCTATGTTGTGTCATGTGTATTATTGTTTGTCTGTTTTTCTTTTTTCATTTCCTGCTATGGCGTTATCAGTTTATTTTAGATTTAAGAGTTTGACTGCCCCTTTGGTATCTTTCGTCCCTCTTGTTTTTGAAACATATAAAACATATCTGGCAACCAATTCGCGATGATGACCATAAAAATTAACAGATTATTCCTTACAGTTATGCTTGCATTATTTCTTTTATGTGAGGAACACACTGCTTCGAATGAAGTATAATAACACTGCAAGATCAACATGTATCAGTGGTGATATGTCACCCTGAAAAAAATAGAATAGAGCTCTTTTACTGCTATGAAACTGGAAAGATATAATCAGTATACTTGTACATGCTGTAATATGTTTTAGTTTGCTTTACTGTGTAAATACTGTGATAAAAAGATCAATATATTAAGCAGAAATTCTAGTGATGATAGCATTCATGATATCATGATCTTTTGGACATACTGTACGCTATACACACATTATTTAAAATATTTGAAGATGGTTTTACTTTTCTCTAACAATCACAAAATTACCAAATAATGGTAATGTGCTATTAAACAACAACACTCCATATATATTATATCATCAGCTACTAATTTCATATATTCAAGCATTTGCAAGAAGAACGGATTCAGACGAGAAATGCGATAGCATTAGGTTGATTTACGTCCTAAATATGATTGGAGTAAACGAAACATATATAGGGACTTATCAACAAGTAGGGATAGAAAAGAGAGATTTTAAATTCTTTTGAATGGAAAGACTCAATTTATTACCATGTTCGGGAGAGATATTTGAAGATTCACCAGAATCGTGGGATGTTGAAAACGTGCATCATGTACGTTTACCGTTTACACATGGTTGTCGTTTTACGTTTTTAAATGAATAATTGTATAATACCTTTGAGTCAAATACAGCATAAGAAATACATCTTGATATTTGTTATAATTATGTTGAAATTTAAAGACCAACTAAAATTTGAATTCATTCCTAATCAGATTGAAAGCAAACAGAATATTTAAAATATATTTTTTGACTTGTTGTGGATCACAATGTACAAATTTGGATCGTTAAATTTTTTATAGAACTTATCGTTCAATATCTGATAACAGATAATGTTAAGGAGTTTCCAATGTGAAGTACTTTGAATTATACACTTTAAGTCATGTGATTTTGTTTAAGTTAATAATTGGATAAAAAACAATTAAACTCTGCTTATATAACGAGGAGTATAGTCCACACTATAGCGGGATAGATGTATGAAAAACAGTGGTCATAATACAAACAGTGATTTGGTTTTTGACGTTAAACACCAAGAAGTTCATTTATTTTTTATGCCAGATCAGATATAAAAGGTACAGTTATACATAATTTTCTGATAGTGATATCTGTTGTTTGGTTTGATTGTGTATCACATATATAAAATGTTGGATAATGTATAAACTGACTAAGTTTTATGGGATGTAAAATGCACACCCACGCTTTCAGTGTTTAGTGTAGTTTGTTGAAAATTTTCAAATTTACGAATTCAAATTCAAATTTACCTCTGGATATAAGCACTTTAGCACACTAATGAGTTTCAAATATTTTTGCCTTTTTAAGAATGTTGGCTTTTTGTCTTTGATTTCTCTGAATCCTTTGATTTAACATTTTGAATTAGTCTAAGACTTTCAATGACCAAGAATTTATATTCTGTAGGAATTGCAGATATATTTTATTTCACCTGGAACAAACAATTGTTTAATCAATTATAATACGAACTGTGTTAAGGTCAATGCTTTAATTAAAGCTTTTTTTACCTTAAATATATTTTTTTTAAATTATTGAATTAACTCACCGTTCTTTGAATTGGACACATTAAATAATTTAAAATAAGAAGTAAGGTCTGTTTTTTCTTCTTTAAAAATTTCCCGGATCATTCAAGATAACTAATTATGTTTTTGGCTGGAGGCTTCAGAAATTGAACCAATGACTCACAGAGAAAATATATGCAAAATAACATTTATTTATGGTTAAAATGAATTATCTTGAATATAAAAGAGAAACGAAAGCTACCATAGGGACAGTCAAACTCGTATATTTATAATAAACTGACAACGCCGTGGCTAAACATTCAAAAGATAAACAGACAGATACATGTAATAGCACAGAAAACACAAAATAGAAAACTAAAGACTAAGCAACACGAACCCCACCCAAAAAGTGGTAGTATTCTCAGGTGCTTCAGGGTAAGCAGATTCTTCTCAACATGTGGCACCCGTCGTTTTGCTTATGTTATTAGAACTTTGGTAAATAGTCTAATCGTTAGGTCACATACGTGAAAGGGGAAGGGTATTATAGTTACGACATAAGGAAAATATTCAGTATCATCTGTGAAACGGTTATTCAATAACGGTCAACAAACTCGTGAGGGTCTCCGTAAAATTTACGAAGGGATGATTTCAACTCACCATTAGGAACCCTTGGTTTAATAGCTTCCTTGTGAGTAGCAATACTATATTAAGAAAACCATGATAGGAAATACAATCCCGGGAATATCGTATCAATTGGGAGATATATACTCCATATGCAGGCGCTACTGGAATGTTGCTACATTGAAAAGAATATAAGCATATCACACTAGTAAAGTCCTAGTTCCAGCTAAGTTAGAGTGTGGTACAGGCAATTTTGAAAAGACGAAACAGGCGTTGACTTTTGCGTTTACTTCAACATACGTTTGTATAAAGGTGGTTCTTCTATTTTGAGTAAAAGTAAATGAACATTTACTCTTTATAGTAAACAGCGTTAAAACACTGGTATTATATCCTAGAAACACTGATGACTTTCATGTAAAAAAAATTACTTACATTAAAATCCCCACCGTCCATTTGAGATAGACAGATTCAAAATTAAATTTAAACATAAGTGTCTGCTTTAAGCCGGGACACACTATCACGATTTGCACGACCGTCCTTAACAGGACCTTTTGGATAATTATTTGTCAAAAGTCTGATCAAGATCCTGTGAATCGTGGCTGGAAATTTAAACTTTAATCAAAATTTGTAAAAATATTAATTTATTGGCAATCATACATTGTTCATATAGCGTCCAAATTCATGCGTTTCTATCGAAGTTTGTTCCGCTTATCGCATTTTAAATTCGATGCCAATCATATTTGTATCTTTTGCATGGAAAACATAATTTGTCTAGACAGCTCCCCGACTACGCTCGATCGGCAACAAAACAGCAATGAAAAATTCCTCTAGATGATGCACGTTCCATAATGCAGCATCCAGAAAAAAGCTAGAACATTGTTACGATTTTGATCCGATATAGCAAAATCTGTTACGACACAGCCATGATTGTAATCGACTAGACGAAATCTGCTGTGTTTCCTTGAATGTTGCGGGAAGCACCTTACTGTCGGAGTACTGGATCCGTAAGAATCTTTTCCGAACATACACTACCGCGTTCAGCTCATGATAGAAATTCCAGATCATTGAGGATGGTTCTATGATTTTTTTCAATTATCATCTTCTACTGCTGTATATTCTCATACGGGACCCTTACTCGGTACTATGTGAACGCCACATTACTCAGTAGAACATTACTTATCGTATACATAATGGATATTTTACCAATATGCAACATACATGTTTCTCTCAATTAACAGTTACCCGATCGACAAACGTACGTGATAAATACAAATACGTGTATTGACATAATTGCACTAATTGCAGAAGTTTTGAGAATAAATTTTATTATCAAGTCTATAACTACAAAATATATATAAGTTATCACACAATTTACTTAAAGTCATTGAGAATTAACAAAATATTATCAGATTATGTTTTTATATTTAGCTGATGTAACAACAAACATGTTTAGACATGGAAGTAGTGAAACAAATACATAGACATAAATTGAAAACAAACAATAATAACCTCACTTTGACAAAATATCGCATAGCTAGTTAAAAAAAGGAAACAAAATGATAAAAGTAAAACAATCGAGAAAAAAAATTAGATAAAAACGACTAATACAACATAGTTTGAAACGAATTTTGTAAAGGCGTATAAGTTAACGATCGTAGATATATTTTGTTTAGATTGAACAAATTAAAAAGGACATATTGGTATATTTGATGTAGATATTGATATGTGTTATTAACTCATAAGTAGTCTTTAAATTGATTATTCTATTTTAATAAGTATAGTTATAAATAAAGAAATAGTTTATAAAGGAGAGACTTATAAGTTGCAAAAGAGTTAGACGCAACATTGTTTAGTCATAAGAAATACAGGCAATGGAATTTTAATTGCATATATATACAACAAAAGATAATTGTGCAATTTTCATGATAAACGAAGTTATTATATAAAATTAAAAAAAAATATGGTCATTATCTATAATTGATAGGTAGTCCAGTGGTCATGTATTAAACATTTTAAAATCAAAGTTAATTGTATTCACGATATAAAACGAGTTTACATGCCAAATACTATAAAACTACTTACTATATGTACTATGCTTACAAATTGAAATATTACCAATACAAGCACATGGGTTTGGTTTTACGTTTTTTGTTTGTTAAATTTGTACAGGAAATGTTTTATACTTTTGAGCCACTTCTACATTACATAGTTGAAAATATGCGATAATCACAGAAAAGAACGGACATAGGGAAGGTCAAGAACCGCTATTTTGGAAACTTTTCTTATAATATTAGCTAAGCTTAAATCTTAACATTAGTAATATTAAAATTAAAATTTAGATACCAACTAAAACACTTAAATGAAAACAAATTGGTATCGTATGTTGTGTTAACATCATTGATCATAAAAAAGGAGTTCACTCACCATTCGTTTAATTTGGACAAATTCAAGTAATTTAAATTTTGAAAATTACTCTTGAATTGTTTAAATGTATATACTTGTTCAAATTACATTAAAATGAAAATAACACATTTACTAGTAAGGTCTGTTCTTCAAAACATTCCTGTTCATTGAAGATAACCCTCTGTTAATTTGTCAATACAAATTGTTTTAATTATTTAAAGCATACCATTTAAAAAAATCCTATTTCAAGCTAGATAAGAGTGTGGTGCATACATATTCTTGTGTGTACACGGGCGGTAAAAGTTAACATATTTTAACTTTGTAAAGACTAAATGGGAGTTTATTTATGCGTTTACTTCAACATTTACGTAAAAAGGTGGTTCTTTTATTTTTATAAATAGTAAACGCACATTATAGTAAACACGCGTTGTCGCAGATTGTCATCATATCCTGGATACACTGACCATTTATGTCATATTATTAGCTACATTAGAATGCCCTTCAGTCCATTTTCGATTGACACATTAACAATTATCTTTAATGATAAGTCTCGTCTTTAATCAGTCGAACATAACTTATCGTATATAAGAAGCAAAATGAATATTTTACAAATATGCAGGTTTATGTCATTTGCGGCTATAATTAAACAATTATCTGACTGACACACGTTTGTGAGAAAAAAGATACATGTATTCACAACTAGTATATATTTGTTTAGGGGCCAGCTGAAGGACGCCTCCGGGTGCGGGAATGTCTCGCTACATTGAAGACCTGTTAGTGACCTTCTGCTGTTGTTTTTTCTATGGTCGGGTTGTTGTCTCTTTGACACATTCCCCATTTCCATTCTCAATTTTACATAATTGCAAAATGAAATAGATTTTAAGAATAAAAATATACTGTCAAGATTAAAATCGCAAAATCTAATGGGAACATATAATAATTACATTAGATGTATGTTTCTTTATAATACGTTATTCTGATTGGCTACACTGCAATCTCGCGTTATTCCTTAATCAACTTCATTACGAAATAAAATTTATCATTCATGATGACAGGAGGTCCTACAATAAAATACACAGGTAAATTAAATACAAACTTGATAACAATCGTGTTTTCATTATCCTAGCTAAAAAGTGTAATTATAAGTATTGAATGCTTCATTTTGTAACTTTATAGGGTTCTAAAGCGCTGACAGTGCGCTCATTTTTAGAATGACGCGGTATCCTGCTTCATACGAAATGTACTTCGGTCAACGCTTTTACACCCTAATGAAGTTACAAAAAGAAGCATTCAAAGCTTAAATACAATTTAGATAACATCTTTGAGAATAAGAAAGAAAAATATATTAGATTTTTTGTTTTTTTTATGATATCCTGCTCATGTAATGCACACACTTTATTGCCCATTATTGATTAATCTTGAGCTCCACGTTAATTCAAAGTCGATAAAATATTCATAGTATTTCGAAATAAAAACTGATTCCCCTAAAGGCACTTAATTGCTAAATAAACCTGCATATGCTAAGGTGTTTCAGGTTAGAGCTTTTCAACGGTGTTTTCAAACGCCAAAATATCATGTTTAAACCAATCTATTTACTGCAGCTAGTATCCATAGAAAGTACACTATTTTACCCCCTTCCTTCCAGATAATGGTCGAAAGGATAACAAGACCAAAAACATCCGACAATCAACTGCAGAATGAACATCATGAACCACACCAAAATAGAGAGTAAAACTGCTAGTATATCCAACTAATCATCAGAATAATGTATATAAATCTTTGTCTTGTTTAAACAAATGTAAAATTTGATATAAACTATAAAAAGGAGAATGGGTATGACAGCAAACAAGACAAAATACCAAACTGATTCTGAAATAACAACTATAAGTCATTGGACTACCCTTAACAATGAGTAATACCTATATCGCATAGCTAGCTAAACATGGCAACAAATGATATATTATGTAAAACATTCAAACAAGAAAACTTATTTAGGCTGGTACAACATTGTTTAAATTATTTTAAAAATAATTTTGTAAATGCGTATTTTTTTACGATCAAAGATAAGAATTCGTTAAGATCTAGCAAAACTATTTAACAAGGACAAATTGGTATATGTGGTTTAGATATTTGTATGGTAATTGACTCATAATTAGTCTTTAAAGTGATAATTGCATTTTAATTAGTATAGATATAAATAAAGATGTGATTTCTGAAGGACAGACTTATGCATTTGTCTGTTAAAGTTTAATGAGTTTTGTAAGTGTGATCCCCAACAGTGATTTTTAATAAGAAAAACAGACAATGGAATTTTAATTGCAAATTTATACAAAAGAAAATATATGTTTAAAAGTTATTATATGAAATTGTTCAAAATGAGTATGATTATTTAAAGATAATTGGCAGTCCAGTGGCCATGTAATAAAACATTTTGAAAAATTAAAGTTAATTGTATCCACGATATAAAACATTATATGCTTTGATTGAGCTGAGTTCGTAGTGTCACGGTTGTATACGTAAAAGTTCAAAGGAAAATATCGTGCATCTTTTAGCCAATGTAGAAAAGTAAACGCATAACAATACGCACATTAAAATTCAGTTCAAGAGAAGTCCGAGTCTGATGTCAGAAGAAAATAAACAAAATGACAATAACACATAAATAACAACAGACTACTAGCAGTTTACTGACCTGCCAGCTCCAATATATATGCATAATACCAATAGTTCTAAATGCTGAAGTTGAAATCTTCCCTTCGTAAATTTTACAGAAGCCATCATGAGTTGTTTGACCGTTATAGAATATCTGTTTCACAGATAATATCGGATATGTTCCTTGTGCCGTAACTAACTACAATCTGTTTCACGAATGTGATCTACCGAATTAGACTATATACATGGTTTATAGTAACATGAGCAACACGACGGATGCCACACGTGGAGCAGTATCTGCATCGCATTCTGGACAACCTGAGATCACTCCAATGTTAATTGAGGTTCATGTTATTAATTTTTAGTTTTCTTTGTTGTATCTTGTGTATTATTATGTGTTTGTTTGTATTTTTCCTTTTACATCATAACGTTATAAATTATTTTTTTATCTATGAGTTGTAATGTCCCTCTGTGGTCTATCTCCCCTCTTATAAAGCTAAAGCAGCTTAAGCTTTCTTTCATGTTTTGTAATGCGACATAAGGAAATAAACATAACTGAACATGTGAAGTGAACACATGTACATGTTTTATACTCATTTAATTTTGTTTCCCCATATGTTATTGAAAGAGGGACGAAAGATACCAAAGGGACAGTCAAACTCATAAATCTAAAACAAACTGACAACGCCATGGCTAAAAATGAAAAAGACAAACAGAAAAACAATAGTACACATGACAAAACATAGAAAACTAAAGAATAAACAACACGAACCCCACCAAAAAATAGGGGTGATCTCAGGTGCTCCGGAAGGGTAAGCAGATCCTGCTCCACATGTGGCACCCGTCGTGTTGCTTATGTGATTAAAAATCCGGTAAATAGTCTAATTCGGTAGGTCACATTCATGAAAGGGAAGGGGATTGTAGTTACGACGTAAGAAACATATCCGATATCATTTGTGAAACGGTTATTCCATAGCGGTCAACCAACTCGTGATGGCGTCCGTAAAATTTACGAAAGGATGATTTCAACTTCACCATTTGGAACTCTTGGTTTAATAGTTTCCTTGTGAACAGTAACCCTCTATCAAGAAAATCATGATAAGAAATGCAAGCACGGGAATATCGTATCAATTGGGAGATATATACCTCGTATGTAGGTGCTGCTGGAATGTTGCTACTTAGAAATGGAAAGTTCACAATTGGAAAGCTGAAATCATCTCTTTTGTCGTAAAGTTTTGTATTCAACCGACCCTTATTGTCAATTTCTAGATGTAAGTCAAGATATGAAGCCGACTTAACTGTATCTGTAGTATCCTTTATCTTCAATTCGATGGGATAGATGCGTTCCACATAGTCACCAAATTTTGAATTGTTTAGTGAAAGAACGTCATCTATATAGCAGAAAGTAGAGTTTAAGGATATTGCTAACTTCTTATCTTTCTTCCTAAGAAGTTCCTGCATGAAGTCAGCCTCATAATAATAAAGAAACAAGTCGGCAAGTAGAGGGGCACAGTTTGTTCCCATTGGGATGCCGACAGTCTTGAAAAACACGTCCTCCGAACGTTACAAATATGTTGTCAATCAAGAAATCAAGCATCTTGATAATATCGGTTTCAGAGAATTTTCTGTTTGAATCAGAATGATTCTTTACAAAGTATGATTTATCCCTCACTAAGACAAGATACTTGTATCTACGTTGGCCATCCTTTTTATCAAGCAAAGTAATACCAACTCTTTCAATTTGTCTTTTAGTTTGGGATGTGGAATACTTGTGTAAAGAGTAGAAAAGTCAAATGTTTTAATACTGTTACAAGAGTTAGATTGTATGTACTCTAAAAGATCTTTGGAATTTTTAAGTATCCACATCTGATTCACGCCACCTCTAGAATCGGCAGTTTCACAATAACTTTGAAGCCCGTCCTTGATTGCTGATAAAATAGATGTTAATAATTTAGAAAGAGGTTTCGTGGAGTACTTGGAAGACCCAGCAATATACCGTTATTTGTAAGGACACTTATGTAGTTTAGGTATCCAATACAGTGATGGAAGATCCAGTTCTTCATTTTTGATAATCCCCAGGTTTACAAGTTAAAATAGATTAGATAAGAAATGCAAAATATTATAGACAAAGGCTAGAATAATCATCAAATTATATGAGTCTCGAGTTCTAATTAATAATTTCCGTTGTGATATCATGATAAAATGTATAAAGATCAAAAATTAAAGTGTATAAATAATCAACATAGTGTGTGTATGTTTCTATATCATTTATCATCAGTTGAACGGCACACGCCTGGATTTGACAGATAAAGGTCAATATATCGACACAAAACGTTAACGTCTGTAAAGTGCTCACCTTCATAAACACTGCTATCTATATTTTTACTTCGTCGTCGTTTAGGATGTCCATTTTTTTAAGGATATTAAATGTTAAATAGTAAGTGTCATTATTTTTTTCACGGCCAGAATCAATGTAATTTTATTTATGTGTTCATGCATACACAAATGATATTTTTATTTATAAAACTTAAAAGGTATAAAGACATGTTTTATGGTCTGTTTTTTTTTCAAATATTCGTGTATATTAAGCTGATGTGATGTTTGTTTACAAATAATGTACTCTGTCACCTGTGTTATTCTATCGCTCTCAAGAGTTGGATAATACACAATGAGGCTACACTGATTAAAATATACTATGTTCATATAACAGCTGGTTTTTTTTGTAATTAAAGGGGCACTTGCTACGAGAAATATATTAACACAAATGATTTGATTAGTTCAATCATTAATGGAAGTAAAATAGTAAAATAATAATTCACTTTTAGAAGCCAATACGGTTCAATTTTTCAAAGTAAGGTAAGAGACCTCGATGATGCATTATTTACTTGCAAGTAATGTATATTATCTAGTATATACATTTTAAACTGTTTTCTCAGACTTATTTGAATTTGGGATATGTGTTTACGTAGGTTATAAATTAAATATGAGAATTTGAGTCAAATCGGTGACATGATTTTGGCAGGTAGAGTCCCTTTAATATTAGTTAAATATATTTAAAAGGCTGGTTCAAATCAGGCAGATTGGCCAATGTTCCTCCGTTTTGTTGCTCCTATGTCTTATAATTCTGTTACTTATTTTAAGTAAATAGCTATTGAAGGTATATAGATAGAACACTTTATATATAGTCCTGCGGCTAATTCTTGTTTTCCTTGTCTCACTTTTTTCGTATTCTTCCAAGTTAAGAGCACCCCTTGTAAGCCAGCCTTAGAAATAGTTATCATAGGTACCAGGATTATAATTTAGTACGCCAGACGTACGTTTCGTCTACATAAGACTACCAACCACCAACTTATATTTTTTTAATATGCTGCCTGAAAACAAGGTACCAGTTTCGTATACAGTGACTTATAATTGCAAAAATCATCCATATTTAGGCCTAGGAAACGTAAAGCACAGAGATTGACAAACATAATACTGTTAATTCAGAAAGTGTTATGATTATTTTTTTTTATTATTGTGACTTGTTGAATAAAGCCATAATAGGAACTCTAATTTCTATATCTGATACTCTAATAGAAAAATAAACAAAGGATATTGGATATTGGATATTCATTTATGACAAAAAATCGATACATGCACAGCAAAAATCATACAAAAAGGAAACGAAAGGTAAAGATCCAGTTAGTCATGTAGAACGTGCATTGACTGATGATTCTAAATAATAGAAAATCAGGTACAATGTATGAAGGACGGATTATGCATATTTTCCTAAAATCGCAATAATTATATGATTTAAATTAATTTGCAGTTCATATACATGCTGCTATCTTTCTTTTTATTAAAGTTGATCCGTCAATATTTGCGAGCACAAACTATGAGGATTTTGATATTTTGCACTATAATGAAAGTTGAAATAGATACAAAAAAGTTTTTTTTATTGAAGAGCAGATGTGGAAGAATTTTCAGAAATTCTGTTGAAATCTGAATATAGTTGTGTTCATATGTTTCAGGTCAAGGGAAACAATGGATTCAGAAGAGGAAATGAATAGCATTTGGTTATTTGATCTTCTGAATATACTTGCAGTGAATTTTAGAAAGGCTAGTCAACGATTAAGTATTACATCGGAAATAATTACAACTTTCTTTGGAAAGGACAAATCTTTATATATTGTCGGAAGTACATACGAAGGTACTAGATTACCAGGTAAACTCTTATATAATGGAAATGAGGTTACAGAAAATCAAAAAAATAACGGCTTTTACTAATCTTGAAATATAGGGATAAGGAAAAAGATCAGGTTTTTTTTCAAATACATAAGATTGAAAAATTGATAACCAGTGAAAGGAGGAATATAACTATAGCGATTCCTTGATTGTAAGAATTATTGATTGTAGCTAGTGCTTGGGTGAGGTGTTGGCGAAAATTATTAAAATAATGAAATATTCTGTATTGTATAACTTTTTGTTATTCATTGTATCTACATAAAATCATGAAGTCGTTAAACAAAATAAAAGTCTGCTAAATTTTAAACTAAATATAACTTGATCCCCAAAAATTCTTATATTATAAATGAAGTAATGTTTGTGTTTTTGTTTTTAATAGCGATTATAATTCTAGTATGGTACAAGTAGTTGATTTTTTTACGTGTTTGCTTTAATTGAAGTCTATTTGGCAAGATGATGCAAGTTTTTGAATAAAAGAAACAGCATCTTAAATTTCATTGTAATATAAATTCTTATGATATTGCTTTAGTGATGTTAGTAATAGTCATATATAACAGTGGAAGTAAGTAATTTATGAATTGTTCGAAGGTTAGATTGTTCGAAAAAATATTATACAATTACTGTCTTTTTAGGAGGTTGATAGGAGATTGTATTGACTGTAGAAAAACTGATATTCACAAAAACAAAAGATAGTTATTGTTTTTTTCCATATTCCGAAAGAAATGTATGTAATGGAAATCTTTTACCAAAACCAATTGTAAATGAAACTTTTGTTTACCGAAACTATACACGTAAAAGCACGCGACGTTTTGCGCGGTGAATATACTTTTCCGCAGGTGAATATGCTTGTTTATCTAAAATCCCATTCATATATAAAAACCTTCAAAAGTTTTACCAATATGTAATAAACAATTTTATGGAACACGATATGTTTATTTCACAGGTGATGCTACGGACATGGATGTCTTGTGGTGTGAAGAAAGTCTACTCGTCATCGAAGACTTATCAATAGCAAAACGAGATTTGTCTAACAAATTTTTATTAATCCTCAGAGAATCTAATACGCGTGCTGGCTACGTCAAACTTCAACTAGTTAAGAGAGGTGTACCAGTAACTCTTCCTAGTTTTACTGACTTTATTGATCTAACACCGTTTAAGTGTGATCAGTTTCAACGAACACTTTTAATTGATACTTATGATATTGAGGGGTCATCAGAGGATAAAAAATTTGTTAGACAAAAGAACTAACCAGCTGCAACACATGGAGATGATTTGTATCACTGTGATAATGTGACATGTTATCGCTGCAGAACATGGCCCACCTTTGCCCAGGAGTGGCTTTTAAGAGATAGATTTTGTGGATGGCCTACGAAAGATATGATTGAAGAACTTAGATTACTTGGATTCTTTGTTGTCAAGAAAGGTCACCCCTTTTCACCAGAAGTAGATTTAGAATGGAGAATATCATTCTCTTTGCAAGAACGTAAACTCATGTGTAATCTTACAGATATCCAACATAAATGTTACATTGTCCTTAAAATGATTAATCGTGACATTATAAATGTGGATTGCATAACATCATATCATTGGAAAACGTGCTTGTTTTATGTAATTGAAGAAAATAACATAGATATTTGGACAAAAAAACGTCTCTTTTATTGTGTTAATGTGTGCATCAAACAAATGTTATCATGGGTTGAAAATGAATTCTGTCCTAATTACTTTATTCCAGAAGAAAACTTATTTGACGGAAGGATAAATATTGACTTAAAATTAAAGTCTGAAAGTAAATTGATAACACTTTTAAATGATAGATTTGAAAGTATGCGTTTTATAAAAGCAAGCAATATTCGTGATTATGTAACATCACGGGGGTCCGTAGAAACGTTTGAACGTCTTCAGTCAAATAGTAAAATTGAGTACAGAAACGAAGTATACGATCAATACGAAACTATGAATTCTGTTGTATTGCGCGTTTTTAATGATAAAATTGAAAGTTACTACGAACAAGCAAAGGGAAATATGTGTCAGTTTATCAAAGATGTTTGGAAGGAGCTACACTATATTCAACATATTTGCACAATTACTGAACATACACCTGAAGAAACAAAAAACTCACTTTCATTACTGATACCTCATATATATGCATGTTTGGCTAGGAACATAGCTTCAATGGCCATTCAGCATCCGAATCACAAAGTTCGAGATTTCCTGTTATTCGGTTCTTTTACATTCTTAATGAATGGTGGTTTATCCGGACAACTTAAATTTATATCAGTACTTTACGCCTTTGGTTTATATAAAGACTGTGAATGGTTCCTAAACCACATGGATAACGAATATGTTAAATACAATCCATCTGTTTGTGTTTGTTTTTGTAGGGACAATAAACATGAACAAAACGTGCCATACAATTTCTTAGATAATATAGAGTTACATGCATCTACATGTATCTCATTTTTGCGAACGGAAAAATCAATTATCCCGGATGACTTCAAATATGAAATGTTCAGTTGTTTTGGTATTTCGTTACCAAACAATAAATCAAATAACGAACTGTGTCAATGGTATAACAGAGCTGTTGTTGACAGCAACATGTACTTTTTCCTTCTCAAATTTTTAATAGCTAGAAAGCTTGGAACATCCCCAATAGAAGCAATACTTAATTTTGTTGACATTTTGATCCAAAGCCGAAATGTCAACCATTATGATGTAGCCTTGAAATTATTTGCATGGTGTTGTGCCCCACTATGAATCACATCTCTTACACTGAAATGTTTGAGACGGTCAACAGAATTGTTTAGGAAATTCATAGAAGATAAAATGCGAAAACAATATCAGTTCTCTTCAGCAAAGTTACATTTCGTGGCAATTTTGAACAAAACTTGGTTTGGAAGAGAACCACCAGACAAATAGTTCTGCTTTGCGTGTCTAAGGTATAATCCAGAGAAATAAGAAACTTGCAGCAGATGCAAAATAGCTAACCTTTTTTTTCAAGAAAATGCAAAACACACTAGAAGATTCCTATCAATATTTGTGAATTTGTTAGAGTGAATCACGATGGCTAATATTTGAATAAACTTGGAGAGCGATTTACTTCTTATTGTATTGCTATCAAAATTACTTATTTATCAATATTTAAATAAAAGTTAAAAAATAATACGGGGAATATTTCAAAGAGAAAACTACCCGACCAAAGGGCCAAAGAAAATAACAATCAAAACCAAGGATTAAACAAAAACTCACAAAACAAAAGAACATTTACATCAACAGTTATAAAAATTATTTAAGAAACAACACGAACACCACTAAAAACCGGGAGTGAAATCAGCTGCTCCGGAAGATGAATAATTTCCTGCACCGTATAAGGCACCCGTCGTGTTATTTCTTTGTTCAGTTCCGTAAAGATCAACAATGGGTCTTCAACACATCGAGAAATCCTGCACCTGGTGTCGAGACACAGCTGACTTTTAAAAATGGGTATCAGATCAGCAAAAATGGACGTCACACTAACCTTAAAAAATATAAATCACCCAAAGTTACGTTAATATGCATGACTTACAAAGACCAGAGGGCTCCTGAAAAGGCATAAGTGCATAAGTGCAGAGGAGTTAAGCATGTTTTGTATTATCTCAATTATCCCCCTTCATAGTTTACCAAATAAAGAATTAAAGAAACACACATCTATAGGCACAGACAAACTCAGTTTAAAAGAATCTAAGTCCGATGTTCGAATATGTAACATAATTTTTGCCTTGGATATTTTAGCAAATTTTCCGTATTTTTGAGTATAATAAAAAAAAAGTGCTCATATATCTATCACGCCAAACAAGCATTAACAACAAAACGTTTACTGGGTTTTTGTAGACAGAGCATCGTGTTAGTAGCAGTTAACAAATACTTTGAACGATATTACTAGACAGAGCAGTTCAATTTTCTGTCAGCTCACAGTGATACTTTGGTCGATACAAACTTACATTTGTATGCAGAACAGTGTGTTTTTAAAGATTGCTATTAACTGCAAATAACCGGTTGCTGTGTTCATTTTGCCAACATTTTATAATTAAAAATCAATTGTTGAAGGTCTTTCCAACCGAAACGATATATTTTGATATAAAATACTAAATTTGGATGGAAATGTCGTTTTTAATGCCAAGTGATAGCTTATTGTACGCTAATTTTAAAAATATACGGTTTCTGTACAATTTTCTATGGAATAAGGGAGAAAATTTGTACCTTCCAGTGTACCATTATATAGTTTACTTGACATTTATTTTAAAAATATAAGTCTCTAAATACTTTATCATAAAATAAGTACAAATAAATAGCTTATTCCGGTTCAAACAAGGTCAATTCTGTTTGTTTGTTGAAGGTCATATGGCTTATATCGTAATGCATCAAATCCCATAGCTTTATCATGCTAACATATTAATCTAAAGCAGAGATCAAAATCTAGAACATTTAGTTTAACTGTGACATTGACCTCAATGCCAAGGTCATGAACAAATGGCATCAAATCAAAAGCCCCTAGGTCTTTATTCTATATGGTTAATGAGCTGTATCATCATTTGCTTAATATAGTGGAAGATATTAGCAAGCAAAATGGAGGGAATTGTGCAAATGATGATACAAGCATGAAAATTAGCACGAAGCACCATTATTATATACTTTTTAGGAAAAAACTGCTGGCCATAAAAAACATTATTTTTTCAAGATGGCCACCACCATCTTTTCTAAAATGGCTGTCTTTTTCAGGTTTAAAATACCTATTTTTCTGGAAAACATTTTCTTTGACCATCTTTTAGAATAAAATATTATCAAATTAGGTGGCTACCTTCTTTTCATGTGACATATATATACTAGAAATGAATATTTTACATGTTCAGAGTTTGCGCATTCGCGAAAATGTTACAAAATTCACACAAAACTTGAACATTTGAACTATTCATTATATAGCGCTTTTGGATATTTAATTACGTTATGAATTTGTTTGATACCATTTTTTAAGGTTATAATACATATGCCTTTAACAATTTCGCGCATGCGCACACTATTTATAGACATTAAGAGATATTTGCACGCACTTTAAGGGCACAATGATGTAAATCGTTGTTCATCGTACAGATGAGGATTTGGATTTTGTAAACATATCTTTGTCATCCTTTTATTACTCTAAACATCTAGGCTCTTCTGTTCAAGTTCGTGTAAATTTTATGATGCCTAGGTTTAAAAACACTTTAGTATTGGTTAAGCAATTTCAGTGGGAATGGCCAGATTTGTACGGAGAAGAAAAGTTTATCGTCATGTTTGGTGGATTGTACATTACAATGACTTGTTTTAAAAGTCTGGGTAAAATATTGCGTGATAGTGGATGGACATGCGCCCTCACTGAAGCTGATATTGCAACACCTAGAATGGCAGATTTTTTCATATATGTTCAAATGTAATAAGAACTAAACACGCACATCGATGACAGCATGTGTTTTGATTGAATTGATAATGCCAGCTTATAAACGCGTAAACGCAGAATATATAACCCATGACTCTGTGACGTTTTAGTATTTGATCAACTAGTGTAAGGAAAGAGATTCATCTCGACCACAGTTTAATTTCTGGCGTTCAGTTATGAATTAAGAACTTCCTGTGCTTTCAGTAGTACGCCTTTTTCACAAGCCAGATATCGTAGTTTACAAACAGTCCATACTAAGCAGGATACGTATTTTGTTTGTCTTGATCATGTTAATTATGCTCGATGGATACCGATCAGGATCCATTTCCGAGGTATGGCATCCCTTCACGAACATCATCCACAGGTGGCAATGGAATTTGCAAGTGGTAATTTTACTTTGCGTAAGACCAGATAATTATTTTCATATATCACAACTGGTCAGGCACAAAAACAGAATAATATAATTGTGAAGGGCGATGTTGGTGCCATACGTTTAACCAAATATCCCTTTAGGACGATAGATGGTAGCTGGACCAGAAGTCATTAGAATGGTAGATGAATTTTAAAGATCTAGTGGTTTGAGTCATTTTATAACAGATAAACGACATCATGAAGACTCTAAGATACGCAAAAGCAGTTCTTCAAAAAACTGCAAAGGCTTTCCAAAGTGATGAACTAGTTTGGAAATTCATTTCTAGAAGAGTCGTCAGATTTGTACACAATTGGCTCATTTATGGAAGTTTTGGATTCGGAAGCAGGTAAGATATATATATATATAAACTCCAAGATATTGAGTTTTAAAGCAAATGCAAAACGAAAGATAATCTGCTTTTTATAACCAAATAAAAAGAACAATTTCTTTTAAAAGGCGTAAAATGAAACTGGAAACGTCTTTGTCAAAAACAAAGTTGGAGAACCTGAAAAGTAATTGCGATCTCTTTATTTTACTTTAATTTCTTGTCAAAGTAGACAGTTTGACTTTGAAAATTTCTTTAGCCATGAACACCAAAATACTCCCCCGTCTTTGTCTCAGAATGTCACTTTAAACAGTGGTATAAAATCGCAGCAAGGAGGTATACTTGGAATATTTTGCAATTTCCCATCAACTGATCCAAATTCTGACGTATTTGTGGTTGGTGGATCAGTAATGGTTTATTCGAGGCCATTTATATGATGTCATAATGCCTTATAGCCTAAGATCTTGCAACGATAAGTATCCAAGAGTAGACATTGTATTTGATGTTTATTAAATTAATGATTTAAAGGCTTGGACGAGATACAAGTTTAAGTATTGGTGCTAAACGGAAAGTTGGTGGTACTGGTAACACGCCAAGGGTTTGGAGTAGTTTTCTCTGTGAAGATGACAACACAACGAATTTGTTCAAGTTTCTTGCCGACATAATCCTTTAGTGATTTATAAAAATGCTTATATTACTCAAGGTGAAAATATTCTTTGCAATTTCAATACGGATTATTCCCAGCTATCCCCTTACCATGAAGATACAGATACACAAATGATTCATGTGTGATTATCCATGATAAGCATGCTGCTAAAAATGATTGTTAAAAGTAGAACTAACACAGATGTAGTAGCATTACAGATTGCAGCACTCGCACGATACATGTAAGGTGTGGACAAATTGTGAATAGGTTTTTGAAAGAATATAGGCTTTCTATGGCTTCCTCCACATGTCACAGCAAATTCGTTTGATCCTCGTGTAGCTGCTCTTCTTTTCTGCCATGCATTTAATAGGTGTGACCCTGTGACGACATGTCATGGTGAAGTGAAGAGGTCAACTTGGCACACATAGAAGTATTCCCTGATGTAACGGACTGTTTTACCCTGCTTTTGTATTAAAACACAGACACAGACATTGACAGCATAGAACATGTAGAAGCATTTGTTTGCATCATGTATTGCAAACTCAACATTTGCTGTTAAGGAGGCATGCTTTGGATAGTTTGCAAGGAAGTAGCGGCTTTATGATGCTACTCTGTCTACCAGAGGTTCTCATCCGGATCACATCAAAAGAGAAGCATAACAAGTGAACATGTTTGGGCTCCTTCGGATTTATGCATTCGACAGGTTCTTGTACCAAGTCATGAACACTCGAGTTGAATGAAAGAAAATAAAATAATGACAGTTGGAAACCAAAATGAATTTCTTTGGCTGCCGTTGCATCCTCGTGTCAGGATTTTTTTAAATGCAAATGCAAGAAACCAAGCTGTGTGGATAACTGTAAATGCTACCGTTCTGATCTTCCTTGTACAGGTGTGTGTATTGGTCACTGTCAGATTGTTATAAAGTAGCCAACCTGTATTAATGCATTTGAACCGGACAAAGACCTGACATCTCTTGTTAAGTTGATAGAAATGATTAAGTTGACATTATCCACGTTGTTGCCGGAAGTCACTTTTTTCTTCATGTATGTATTGTTTTATCGCACTTTACGAATATTAATTGAAGTTTTATCAAAACTTACATTGGATTATACATATAAAACAGCTTTAAAAGGATTTACGAAATGTAGCCAATTGGATATGACGCCATTTTAAAAAGATGAAAAAAATTGATGGCCAGCAGCGGATTTTTTTTTATAATCATTTAGTCAACCTATATACCAAATGTCATGCTTGTATCACGATTTGCACAATTATGTCCATAATATCTCCCACTAATATTAGATATTTGAGGGGAGAAAAAACCTATTTAATATCAACGTACTCTTTCAACCAAAATGTACGTATTACGACATGTTGCAGTTTAGTAAAAATGTGTTGTTGATATTTAACAAGGATTATGAATGTGCAAATAAGCCGAAATCTAAATTTCGAATGTGACCTTTACCTTTTACCTTGACCTTTTTTTAAACCAAGGACCTGCTATCAAAGAACCTAGGTCTATATCACTTATGGCTTACCATTTACAAATGCATATCACTTGTATCAGATGAATAAGTGGAAATAACTCTCATATGGAATCCCTATACTGCTTTGGTCAAAATGAGTAAAAGAATCATGAGGATATAACGCGCATGTTGGTGAAATAAATTTGTTGCTTTCTTAAACAGTTGCGAGAAATAAGAAATAGCAAGCAAAACGGTGACAGGGAAGATTACTTTTACATTATATTCGGTTAAATGGTATCAGTTTCTAAACGTATCAGCTGGTTAATATAATATACTAAATGTCCAATCAAAACCTTGCAAAACTAGCAAAAGTGAAGGAATAAAATGTTGGTAGAAAAAAAAATAACAACCAACCAATTTTTCAGAGAACAGTTTAAGGTCTTTCAACCCGAAAAAAAAATATTTGATATGAAAACATTAAAATCCTTTTTAACATGTCATTCCTTATGTCAATGTACAGCTTTCGTATACGTTGTAAAATTATATATGGTTCTTAAACACTTTTGTTTTGAAATCAGGGATATAATTTGTTACTTCCTGTTTGAAAATTGTCATTTCCAGTATTTGATAGTTTACTTAACACCAATTCCAAAAAAAGGTTATAGATACTTAAACAAGTACAACAAATAGTTACGTATCATGTATACATATAAAGAAAAAACTAATTTTTCAAAGTCTACGTTTCACAGATCAATTTGAGGTCTGTTTCGCAATCCGCATTTAAGCCATGTAAATTTCTATAGAAATCAAACAATAGCTCCTGTTTATAAATAAAAGACCATGTTTTTGGATACAAAAACTAAACGTTAGGACAAACATGCAGGATAAAAAGCTTCATTGTCGGAATATGAAAGAAAAACATATTATTCTCGCTACAAAATAGCAGAAAGGCTCGTAGAGTGTCGCTTATCGATTTGTTTAAAGGTTCTTGCGATAACTTATTATATTTTTTATATATAACTGTATACATTAGTCACAAGTACCGGTGTGTTATACAATTGTCACACATTTGATGTAAATATCCTAATTAAGGTTGTTCAGTGGTTGTCGTTTGTTGATATGTTTCAGAAACGTTTCTTGTTTCTCGTATCTTTTTTTTAGATTAGATCGTTGTTTTACCCATTTGAATGGTTCAATACTAGTCATTTTGCGGCCCTTTATAGCTTACTGATCGGTATGAGCCAAAACCCCGTGTTGACGACCGTACTTTGACCTATAATGACTTACTTTTATAAAATATTACCTGGATGGAGAGTTGTTTCAATTGCACTCATACCACATCTTCTTACATCTATATATATTTTTTCTTCATTTAAATCGTAGTAAAAACGTTTCAGTCTGCAATATTAAAGAAAATGGGATTTCAAAATATTTCAAATGAGTTAAATTTATATCAATCTATTGAAAATTTATCTGAAAATAGAAACTCTTGGAACGATTTGTTATTAACTTATTGTTTCAAAGTCTATCGATCTTGTTTTGCATTTAATGTCATTGTTTTAATTAAACTAATAAAGCTTATCAACGTACAGTAATACTCATTTGCATATACAATTATTTTGTTTCATTGAATTATCTTTACGTATTGCATAATCTGTTGATTTAAGAAATTCAATATGAATATCCTTGAGAAAGTACAGATTTTTTTATTTGAATAATAAGTGTGTTAATGTCGTATTTTTTTGGTTGTAAAGGCTCTTCAATTTTAATTGTAACTATTTAAAAATGGCTTCTTTTGTTACTAAATAATCAAAATATTAATTAAATACCCGGTTGATATTATTTGAAGTAAAATAACTGAACCGTAAACTTAAGTGGTGAGAATTGTGTAACGCTAAAATTTGGTTTATGATTATTTATACCATTACAATGAATTTTTACCCTTTAATAACACGGACTTTTGACGTTTTCTGTTATAGAAAAAAAAAATTAAAGTTTGCTTGTCGTTTAAGCCTCGATCACACCTTACCGAAAACGAAAACGAGAGAACCCACGTATATAGTCGTTGGAATTATAGGACTGTTGTTGATAGCAACGTTTACTTTTTTCTGCTCAAGTATTTAATAAAAAAAAACTCGGAAGTGTCCAAGAGTGTAAAAAAGCTATACGCAACATCAGTAACTTGCTGCCAGGAACAAATTTGAGACATC
The DNA here is from genome assembly GCF_963676685.1 of Mytilus edulis. Taxonomy (NCBI): domain Eukaryota; kingdom Metazoa; phylum Mollusca; class Bivalvia; order Mytilida; family Mytilidae; genus Mytilus; species Mytilus edulis. The sequence continues at coordinate 39,483,030 of NC_092354.1, forward strand.
GTGATGTAGCTTGCAATGTGTTGGCCTGGATTTTTTGTTCTGAGTTAAACACACCTGAAGCTCTATTCTTTTTAATGTTATCATGGAAAATAACGCTTTCTACGGATTTATGTCTCATGACAGCAATAGACACAATGACACAAAAACAATACTTATTTAATGCAGCAAAGATTCATGCGCTGGTTATATTGTACAATACGTGGTTTGCAATAAGCCTTCCAGTGTTCACTTCTGCTTCCAGTGTTTTTTAGTTTCAAACAACTTAAAAAATGTAGCAGATGTAAACTATCAGAATATTGTTCAAAACAATGTCAATTACAAAATTGGAAGATTCACAAAGTAGCTTGTAAAATTGCAAAAAAGTATCATAATCATTAAAGACCAAACAGCCTATTCATTTCTACCAGTGATTTTTCCTTAAAATTTTGTGTGAAGGTATTTCATGGTTTGAGGAACAAAATATGATGAAAAAAATTGGGGGTCACCGACTTAGTTTTGTCGCTATAGCAACCTCAGTTTCATGTTTTCCCGAATATTAACATTATATGTGCTTGTTATATGAACTCTCCAAAAAATACTTTATACCAAACCTACAAGCATAATTCTTTGTTCACGTTAAACAGTAGATTTGTATCTTTCAAATACAGGTTCAAGAGTTTAAGACTAATATTGATTTTATCTTTAAAAATATGATTTATTTCATTCCCGCCAAAAATTAAACGTACAACTGAAAAACGTTTCCAGTATTAAAAAATATCTACCAGTGATTTCTTCATAATAATTTAAAGAAGGAAAGTGCCATATGTACTCTTCAAAATTAAGCAAAAAAAGTGTATGTCACCGACCTTTTAAAAAAGTTATGAGTAATTTTCATGTTTTTTTCTCGTTCGTTTTGAAGAAAAGAGTTGTCTTTCTTTAGAACATTGCATCTGACGTCATAGTACAAACTTTCCTTGCTGGCGCACTATTTGAAAAAAAGAAATCTCAAATTGGACGTTTGAAACCCACATTTAAATTTCCAAGAATAACAACTATATTCACCTACTTTATTATCCGATAATACTAAAGAATAATTAGATATAGGAAGATGTGGTGTGAGTGCCAATGAGACAACTCTCCATCCAAATAACAATTTTAAAAAAGTAAACCATTATAGGTCAATGTACGGCCTTCATCACGGAGCCTTGTCTCACACCGAACAACAAGCTATAATGGGCCCCAAAATTACAAGTGTAAAACCATGCAGACGGGAAAACCAACGGTCTAATCTATATAAAAAAACGTAGCAGGTTTACATCTTTATGATGTTGTTGCCGCGCAATATAAACCTTTAGAAACACCATCCACCGGAATGGATAATTGTTTGCAATAACCTTTCACGCCGCTTTTGTATTGAAAGTCTGTTTTTGTCCTCTGTCTCACATAAGCAAAATTATTGAAAATAAGAAGAATAAGAATGAAAGATGGCACTGGTTAACTTACATCTGAATATCTGAATATAACAGACTAGATGTGCTTGTTTATTTTTCGCGTCAATTTCAGAAGTTTGCCGTAACGAATTCATTCGCTACTGTTGAAAGACGGACATACAAAAGCATGGACGGAGTTCTTTGTACCATTATTTTTCCCGACTAAGACGAACGTTTAGAAATAATTGCATCGAATTTATGAATTCATTATTTTAGAATATATAAGAGTTGGATATAAGTAAATTAAAATTATAGGTATAATATATAAATGAAAGTTTTGATTCTAAAACGTTATACATCTATCTTAAAATACAATCCTTCCATAACTACCTCATGTGTTTTCAATAAACGAGACAGTGAATATATAATACAAAACGTTTTTGATTCAAAAAATTAATTTAGAAATAAGTTTCCGTTGAAAACTACAAAGTAAGAATTCTTCAACAAGATAAAATAGAATAAATCTAAATTGTCATTTTGGAAAATTAAAACAAAGAAAAGGTTGTTGCCGGCATTGAAAATCGAAATTTGTTTTCAATCTTTCCGGTTACAGTAGTAGCTAAATGAAAGTGTGTGATTTTATGTAAGAAATTATTCGTGGAGCAATTATTTTTGTCATAAGTTAAATTTACAACAATTTTGTTTTTTAAAAACACCGAAAATTTAAATTTTAATTCACGTTCGCTAAGTATTAATTTTATTAATTTGTTTTGCCTTACAGCTAATTTCCTAATGCGTGTAGGGTAAAACTTTGGTTGGCTTCCTTGCTTTGTTTGTATAAATGTTTACTCAAGCTCTGTTATTAAGATTGACATCTTTATATATAGGTATGTAAACCTGTATATATGCTATTCAAATGAATTGGACGTTATCAAAATATAATTATACAAAATATACAAACAAAGCAAGCAGGCAAACCAAAGTGTTGATCTACATACATTAGGAAATTAGCTGTAAACTTCAGTAAGATTAGACAATATGTTTATCATTTCTCTTTAAGACAATTTGAAATGAAACAAATAAAAAACAAAAATGACCCTTTGTCATCATTTTATTTTTACTGTAAGATTTTGTCAAATAAACAGTAAAAATAAATTTAACTTCATTGGAAGATCGGACATTATTTTACAAGAATCATCCAGACATCAGTTACATGCACATGTTGCCAGTATGTCAAAAAATTTAGGAATAATTGATTATCGGCCTAACCTTGTGAATACTCAATTTTTTTTTATTTATTAAAATTGACATTAAAATTAGAAGGATCATTGCATTAGGAACATATTAATAAATGTTCAGTTGAAAGGACTTCAACTTCGTCAAAAAATACCTTGACCAAAAACTGTAACCAAAAGCTTTAACCTGAAGCGGGACAGATGAACGAACGAACGGACGCACAGACCAGAAAACATAATGCCCATAAATCGGGCATAACAAAAGCATTCACCTAACCTGTACACAATCGGCACAAACGAAAGACAAAATCTACGCAAGCGTAGAAGAAAAAAAAAGTGAAATGCAGATCGACGCAAATATAAGACAAAATCTACGCATGTGAAAGAATAAAAAAAAATGAAATGCAGAACGGCGCAAATGCAAAAAGTCGAGATCAAAATTTATATTTTGTTATTTTTATTAGAACGAAGGTTAAATATAGTGTAGTTTCTTATGTGTCCATTTGTGTTAAATTTCCACAGGATATTAAAGTAGCGTGACACATAATAGTTCCTCTTTTCTTGGGAGACGTAGCGTACACCATATTTGAATCCGAGAAAAACGCGAAATAGGACGTAATAATTTGACGTTTTTTCATTGCTAGAAACAACGTCATAGAGCTTTTATGTCACTACCAAGTTGCGTTAGCTGATGCGCATAAACAATAGGCTGTTTGGTCTTTAAGCTCGCTTTCATGACCAACACCAGGTTACAATTGTTATACAGTAAGGGTTGCTTTGATAATTATTTCGTTATCTTATACGGAATATGTTTATATATTCATTAATATTACCATATGCATTGATCCCATTTTAACATATTCACGAAAAAACAGATCAATGTGCATTAACATATGCCAGTTGTGTTCAGGTAAAATTATAAATGTTCTTTCATTACATTTAAAAAAAAATATTTGTATACGTGTAATTCATATGTATATATTGTACTTAAACACAATCCTAATAAACTTGCTTTAGAGTAAATGTATCACATCTTCCTATGATCATAACAGCTTACTTCAACAAATAATGTGTTGTGTACAAATGTACGTGGAACTGATTTCGTTAACATGAATCAATGTGTATATGAAGAAAACATTTCTTGTAAAAAAAGACAAAAAAAATACAATACAACACATATAAAACAAGAATCTGGTGTTGATCTAAAGTTTTCTGGATGCGTAAAATATCCTGCTCCATATATATCACCTGCTGTTTTACACATTTAACTACTTATCCGGTGATCAATGTAGATCGGTATCTCAAATTCGGAGACAAGAAGAACATGCATAACGGTTACGAGGATTGGAATAACTGATTTGTTTACAAAAGTTGAAAATGTCGTGTTTTGTTCTGTTAAGGTAACACATAGGTCAATATACACTAAAGAAGCATGTAAACATATTCATCCAAAATATGTTCTTATTTGCTCGTGTATTGCTGACATACATCATTGTGATAAAGAGTTGGCCAAATCGAAAAAAACAGAATTGATATTTGCTCGTCGTTATTTATGATACTAATTCTTCTTTCTTCTAAATGGATGTTAAAGTGTAATGTACGGAATGTCCTGCTAATTAAAACCAATGTCTGGTTTTGCCATTTCAACTTTATGTCCACCGACTCTGTACTGATACGTTGGTCGATCTTAAACACTGAGGTCATATGTCATGTTGTTGCGGTCATTTATATCATTTCTTCTTTTAGAAATTGTTTTATTTCAGCCGGTATAAGAAAAAACTATCATGATTTGTTGAGTTGGATTGTAATCATATTGTCAAATTAATGTTTGAAATTATAACACGTAAATATAATAGTATATTTATCCGTTGTCAGTAGAAAAAAGTCAGATTTTGAATTTATGTTCCATACAAGTCACATGTGATAATCAATAGACGAATAGCACCTTCTTGAAACGACACAGAAAGGATAACGTTAATGGTTTGATATGACAGAAACCTACCACCAACCTTGAAAAATGAAACAACGTTTACTATCGCCTTCAACATAGAGGATAACTGTAAGCCTCACAGCAAACTCCCAACAGCAAATTAGGGTTTGGTAGTAATTTTCTAATTATTTTATTAAAGTCGTTACCGCGTCTTTTGTTGATTAACGAACACACAAAAAAGGTTGCAAAAATAAAACATAGATATCAGGCCAAATATAGAGGAGTAAACCGAGAAGCAAACTGATCTCCTGCGTTTGGAAACACATCGGTAGGTATGTGAAAAAAAGCAAGACCATAAAACAATAAAACAAACGAACATTTCCAGTGACCTGTAGTCCTTAATTTCTATGGAGTTTTGTTTCACTTTCAGTCATACCACATCTTCATATTGTATGATTATGATAATTATACCACCACTTAAGAAATGTGACAATTTACTTGTAAACATGTTTCTCGTACTTAAAAGGCTTCACAAATGACAGTTTTGAAAGGTCGACATGCGTTATCCGTTATTTGAATTTAACACAATCAAATGTCAGGAACAACACAATTGTTAGATTAACAGGTTAAACGACTTTTTCTTGGAAAAAAAACCCCATTAAAAACATCGCTATTGAATATGAGTCAATATCAGATGAGACATGCCAGTCGGAAATGCACACCTTTCAATCATCCCATACACCAAATATTTGACCTTTCGATTGTAGCATCTGATATACTGATTTGAAAATGAAAACTTTGCCTTAATAACTGGTCAATGAAATGAGGTCGAGGTCAGTTTAAGCCTGCCTGACAGGCATGTCGACCTTGAACAGAAAATACATTCCAAAATATATTTATAAAATTACTCATAATATTGATGATAAGAGATTATTTCACATGAAAAAGCTACTTGTAATCCAAGCGTTAACCATAGCGATGAGGTCTAGGGCAATAGAAATTTCACAGACGAGCTCTTCGTAAAATGAGTTATTTTTATACAGTGTTCTAGTACCTTGTAGGAAACATCGATGTCTTCTTAATAAATACAAATCTTCATACAAATACGAGGAACATGAAGTTTAAGCTGTCGCTATCAATTTTGGGCGAGACATATACCATCTTTAAATATATGTACAATGTATATGTCTGCATATTGTTTAAAATGCATCTACAAAAAGAAATGCCAGATGTGACTCAAAGAAACTTTCAAAACATGTACATTACTGTGGTGGATTTGTGTCTATAACAATGGCAGTTCTTCTTATATTTGAAAAAGGCATCAATAATGAAACATGTATTCCTACAAAGTTAAAAGATATATACAATTGAAAAAGCCCCTGTAAAACGTAATTATGGTCTGTTATTATAACCAACTTTATCACAGATCTGCATCAATGTACTCGAAAGATATGACAAACTTCTGACGGATTTTGTTTTATCTCAATTATTGTTCCATTTTTATTTTGTCACATCAATTAACACTCGGTAAGCATGGTAAGGTATCCATTTCACGTGACTCAGTACTTATACATTCTGTCCTCGTGTTATTGTTCTATGACGAGATTTGTATTCTTGTCTTTCAAGTTTGCTTATGTGCTTTGTCTTTATACCCTTTTGTGATTCTTTGATAACTGTGACTTGGCTTTGTACATTGCATCATCATGTCATTGCTGTAAGATAATTTAGGAGATAACTGTATCGTTTCTTAAGCTTGGCTTTTGTAAAACGGAGCGGAGCTAGGTAAACGAATATTTGCGACAGTGAAATCAAGTTTTACCAAGGCCAAGCCTGAAATACAATACTGTTATCTCAGTTCTAATACAGCATATTGGAATATTCACAATTTAATTAATATTTTGGAGTCCGCGAAACTGTTACATGGAATCAACTAGAAAAGGTGACATCGTTTGATTAAAGCCTTCAAAATATTTGTCAACATCCGCCCAATGAAAATAATCGTTACATAAGAAATACATTAGAATTTTATATTCTTGTCTATCATTTTTGAAAAGGTGCTTTGTCTATTTGCGTTTTTGTGTTTCGTAGATACATATGACCTGGCTCTATGCTGATACATTCCTCCATTGTGTATTGTGCTTTTGTAATTTTCTGTATTTTTGTCTTTCATGTTTGCTTATGTGCTTTGACTATATGCCTTTTATTGTTTCATATCTGTTTTTATATTGATTAAGATTATAACACAAAGTTGACTTATTTATCCCTATTTTTGATATAATTGTAACCTATTATGTATGTTCGCTATGTTCACACATCGTTGTCAATATATTGGAATTTGACAGAGTGTCATACAAGTTAGAGGTTTAGCTAGTCATACACCCATATTTTATCAACTTTTTTTACTTAAAAAAATGCCTGTCAAAGTCAGAAATATGACAGTTGGTGTCCATCGCATAATGTGTTTGAACTTCAGATTTTGCTATTTGATTAGGAACTTTCAGTTTTACGCTGTTTTTTAGTTCAATATTCTGTCATATTCATACATGTCATAAGGCTATGTTGATTATATAATTAAAAAAATAAATGACCCTTATTAATATAAAAAGTAAAATAACAAAAATACCGAACTCAAAGAGATAAAAACCAGAGAGTCCTTTATATAATATCAAAATATAATCCTCAAACATCAAACCAATGGAAAACAACTTTCATATTCTAGCCGCTTGGTACATGCATGTTCTTCTGTCGAAGAAAATATCGATTAAACCTTGTTTTATAGCAGGCTAAACCTCTCACTTGAAACGGTTTCTCGTGTAAAGTTATCGTATGACTGCCTTATGTTTAAAATCACATATAAGTTCAAGGAAAGGCAACTATTTTTAATTTAAATGGCAATTCCTCCAAAACTGTACGCAGTTATCTCCTTATTTACGGGTTTTAAATAAGTCAGCTTAATCATTCATGTTGAGAACAATATCAACATAAATTCGATTCTAATTATGTAAAATCAGTCTATAAGATCTGCTTTGTTCTGGTAGTTTTTTAGGTATTATCACAGTAGTAAATAGTAAAATCAAATAAGTATATTTTTTCTCTCAAAAGGACAGCAACAACACACAATTAGCATTATAATGCATGCATTTGTACATATTATAGTCAGATTTATAAATTATATTACACATTAAAGCAGATTTCAAATCATATAAAACATTCGGTACATTGATGTCTGTACGCATGGTCCATTAAAATATGTATACAATAAAATTTCATGCATGCATACTTCGAAAAGGGTGTTGACAACATGTAATGAAAACTTATAATCACATCTAGTGTGCTCAGTCAATAAAAGTAAGCTATCAATTTGATAGACAATCCTTAAAATTAAAAAAAAATCAACTTTTTGTAAACACATGACACTGTTTGATTTAGTGGGCTTCAATATTGCTTTTTGTTTGCGTACATGGTACAATTTTTTTGGGGGGCAAATTTACATGTATATTCCAAGTCTGCATAGTTTTCAAGTATTTCAAATATTATCATCAAATTTTAGAGGTTGTCGTAAGTAAATGTAGTTGAATTTCAGACAAGGCTTAACCGAAAAGCTATTTTTCAAGACGATAATATGTTTTTTAAAATGCATTTATCTTGTACAAAATCAATTATAAAACTATAATTAAAGATCAAATATTCCCATTCACGAAAATGTCAATATCCTATTTACCTGCTTGTAGATGATAACAATCATAAGTTTTAAAAGCATGAATGGTTCTTTAATGTCTTTAACATTTGCGGGCGACATATTGGCTTTTATAATGAATCATACTTCACCAATATAAATATTTCTAAAGTGAATAATAGGCATGACTTGCAACTATTTATGTTTTTAAATCCACTATTTACACTACATCGCAAACCGATACAAATGTTGATAGATTAAATCTACGCATATTATCAAATAACATTAAATACCTGTCTTTTGAGCATAGTTATTACTGTGTATCTATTACGATCGAAAATGATAAAGATATTCAAATGCAAAATAATATTATTTAAACACGATCCAAATTAAAATCCTGAATTCATGATGAATTACATCAACAGGAATAATGTCTTTGTGTTTCGTTGATGAACTAGTTTTCAAAAATAAGACATGTAGCTCAATAAATTACATATATAATATAACAGTTGTTATCCATTCATTTGATGTGTTTGGATTTTTGATTTTGCCTTTTGATTTTGGATTTTCCTTTTTGAATTTTCCTCGGAGTTCGGTATTTTTGTGTTTTTACTTTTTACAAGTGTGTTATGGAGAAGTGTAACAAACTGATGCGTCGAGAATTCCTCGGCAGTAGACAAACGTGGGGAAAATCATCAAATGTATTAAAAAATACTCAAAAAGGTAACATATTTCATTAATATTATATTACTAATCGATTTCAAATTAGCATAAGCTTAAGAAGATTTCGACAATTTTGATACAATCTCGTATCATGAAAGATCGATGGTTGAAAAGATTTACAACTGATACTTCCAATAAAATGTACAGTTATGTTATTATATCCTGCTCACATACCTTTTAAATGAAACACATACTTTTACGATTTTGGACTTAAATGTTGGATCTTATTCTTCATTTTTATCACGATAACATATATTTTATTCAATCATTTCCTGTTATATAAATACCTAAGTAGCCCAGGTTGCATACTTAGGGGCCCCTGTTTTTTAACATCCTCACTTGACCAGGGAAAATATCAAATGAGTTTATACAATAGTTTTACATACATAATTATATTTAAATAACCATTACAATTGATTTTCCCACCTGATAGGATCACTGTATAACATCACTATCGTATATCCGGTTCACTGAACAAAACATGTGTTGATTTAAACTGGAAATACTTTAAAATTTGATTGCAAAAATAAGTTATTGTTTGACTTGAAGAATTTTGATGTGATTGAACAGAATTTGAAAGTATTCTTTAATATATATATATATGGATTATAAAAAAGGATAAAGCACATGTGGTGAGTACAAATGTATTACGAAGGATAATATATGTGGTAATTTACTTATGTAACTAATATGCACAGACATAGATTCAATTAATAATTACAATAAAAGATATTGTGTTTTCTTTCTGTTATAATAACATTGTGTTCACAACTTTATACACAATATACCATAAGATAAGTATATATGGAATCGAACACACATTTCGTTTAGAGCAGTAGAACTAAGTACATCTTCCTAAATTTTTTCGATAAAGAGTTTAATTTTCGTTTTGCATATATACTTTATATCCGAGCGTAGCAGAAGAAATTTTAATTCGTTTTTCATGTGCATTTTTAGCATAACCTGTATAGACTGCACATTCAGTTTAATTTGATCGAATTTGCATTTATTACGTATTTTCCAAATAGCCCATTTGAAATAAAGTATTATTACATTAACAATGAACTTACTCCGATTCTCTGTACAAATTCCTAATAAAATATCTTTTTCAACGAGAACCTCGTCGTTTATAAAGTTACAAAGTTGTAAATTTCTAACAACCGTTTCTATCAATGGTTTAACATTGTTACATTGTTAAAATAAATACTGAAGAGTTTCAATATTATTAATTTCATCACATAAGTGACATTTTCCATTTGACATGCGCATTATTTTCAGTCTGTTTTCTGTATATATAATCCTGTATATACATTTCCATTGAAATTCTTTAACTTTTCTAGTAATATTCATTTTACTTAGATTTAGCCAAATGTTTTCCCAATTTATATACTCGCAATACAAATTTTCCCATTTTGTTTGACACTTAGGGGTCTCAATTATGTTAATGATTAATTGAACATATTTTAATGTCAAATCCTTGATTTTAATGATTTTATTGTCTGGATTTAAAAATTCAAGGTTTTCCGAAATTTTAATTTTGTTGCTTTTTAAAGCAGGTTGATCATCGTTATTTTTTAAAATCTGCATGAATGTTTGTGGTATCGAACTTTTAATTCGAGAATATTCCGAAATACAATTACGTTTATCTTTTAATTGTCTATATATTTCATTGCACGATTTAAAATCTTTGGTATTATCGTCCCAAATATCACCAAGAGTTTTGATCTGACTTCTTGAAAAGGAAGAATAAAATAAAGATTTGCCCCGAAATAAAATATTTGAGTTTCCAAATAATCGCTGTTTTTTTACTTCCATTACGTTAACTATACTCTGTGTGATCTTTGTCAGTTTTGACCACGATTGTAAAGCGCATCTGTAATATTGTGGTATGTTTTTTTATTTCAAGACCTGAAAGGTCAGAACATTTACACAGAAATAGTTCATCCTCAAACTTCTTATCACATTTGTTTAACCAAAATTTACCTATTGCATTCCAACTAGATAATGGCTTATGTAATATCGAATATAAAGATTTGATATATTTACTTTCTATCCAACTATCTAAATTTACCATTCCCATGCTCCCCTTTTTAACATATAAACAACAAACCTTCCGGTCTACTTGATTCACTTTCCCATCCCAAATAAAATTCCATATTATCTTATTCAATTCCTTTTTGTATTTTTCGGGTATACCTTTTATTTCTAACTCACAACCACACACTGATATAATTAAATTTTTAACAATAAGGACTTTTCCAGAGAAAGTAAATTTTCTACTTTTCCAGATGTGTACACAATTTTGTACTTTTTCTAATATTGATTTCCAAATTTTGTCATTGTCAATGTTATAACCATGGTGAATACCTAGTGTTTTTATGTTATCTGTTGTCCAGCTTATCTTTTTAAAAGAAGGTCGTCTGCGTTTATTTGCGCCAATATTTATTCCCTTAGTCTTTTCGTAATTAATTCACTCAAAAGATTTTTTTACAGAACTTCCATTTTTATTAAATAATTGGGTGTCGTCTGCAAACATATTTAATTTGGTTTCTATTAGCTCCCCATTTTCTTCCCCAGGCAATATAATACCTTGAATGTCTGTTTCTGCCCTTATTGCACAGGCCAAGGGCTCTGCCTGTAATATATATAAAAAGGGGGCTATAGGACACCCCTGCCTGGCAGATCTAGAAATTGAAAAATATTTTGAGACGTAGCCATTTGTTTTAATACAAGTCTTTGCACTTTTTAATAGCATTTGAACCCAACCACGAAAATTGTCCCCAAAATTAAATTCCTTCATAACGAAGTCTAGCCATCCCCATTCCATCCTATCAAAGGCCTTTTGTTGGTCTAAAAAGACAACTATACCCTCTTCATCTTCATTATCAATATATTTTATGATATCCTGTATCATTCTATTCGCTTCCGTTATGTGTCTGCCTTTTACAAACCCTTTTTGGTCGGGATGTATAAGCTTAGGAAGGACTATTTTTTATTTTAGTAACAATGTAACTTGCACATTTTGCTTGAATAAATAGACTACTTTTTACATAAATAAGGCCGTTAGTTTTCTCGTTTGAATTGTTATACATTGTCTTATAGGGGTCTTTTATAGTAGGAGGAGAATCATATAATGTAGTTGATCTTGATTTTAAACAGACAAAATGATCGCTATTTCCATTGTATATATCCAACAGTTATTTATTTGGCATTTAACACCAACAATTGATATATCAATTAATAATAGCTATTGATTTTCAGCGTTTGCAAGAAAAATGGACTCAGCCGAGGAATTCGATAGCATTTGGTTGTTTAACACCTTAAACATGATTGGTGTAAACGACGAATATAGAAAAACTTGTCAACAAGATGGGATAATGAAAGAAATTCTTGATTCCTTTGAGCGCAAAGACTCCACCTATTTTATGGGAAGTTCAGTTGAAGGTTCCATTGTACCAGGTAAAACTTTTTTTTATACTAAATGCAATCTCATGTGCTGAATATGATTCACGTTTCACTAGATTAAATTATAAGAAATACAAAAGGTTAACAAACAGAGATTATGTAATCAACATTTATTTAACTATTTGGATAAGATGCTTTGAGTACTGAATAATAAACGTGTGATTGGTCATACTTAAAAATGAATACAGACTTTACAATTTTCCAACATTCAACTGGTCTTGTGGTAAGACATTGAATTTATTGGTTGGCGTGGCCCAAATATTAATTATACTGTGCATGTCATTAATCTGAGGATAACTGTACTTGAAAGATATATAAACATTGCGGTTTTTATCCAATGCAATCATAGGTTTCAACGTAGTTTTCAATTTAGACTTGTTTATATTTTTTCGTTTTGTGCTTTTATCATATTTTCCCTCGGTTTATATGATCCGTTCATCCTATTGACCCTTAAAATTCATAGACTTGTATATACACATATATATATAAACAGGTCTAAATTGAAAACAATATTCAAATTTATGATTGCGTTGGATAAAACCGCAATTTGTATACGTGTGCAAGTAAAACAAATGTCGTTGTAGATGGGTCTCAGTACAGCACAACAACATTTTCCAAAAGACCAAAAAAAGGGAAAAGGTATATTTAAACAAAACGCATTTGACTTACAGGTCGATCAACTGATATTCTTAAACCTTGCTGACTGCCATTAATGAATGCCAAACAAATTGATCACAAGATATAACAAAATGGATCTTTATATTACTTTTCTATCAAACAGAAAATAATAAGTTGCGGCAAGATGGTATACCATAAAATGAGTTGTAAATAGTTGTACACCATATCCGGATTTCGACAATTAATGTCTCTTCAATGATGTTAGGGATTGAAACAGTATTTGAAATGCTAAACAATGTCACTGGTGGTAAGCGGATGGTCGTAACTAAAAGTTACGACCATCCAGAGATGGGAGACAACTCTAGGGATAAGTTTTTCTTTTCCGATTTTCGTGCACTAAAAGGTTCATTTAACGGAATTTGATGAGACTATTATTAAAGAGAGAGGGTTAGCGCTATAGAACCAGGTTTAATCCACCATTTTCTACATTTTAAAATGCCTGTACCAAGTCAGGAATATGACAGTTCTTGTCTATTTGTTTTTGATGCGTTTTGTTATTTGATTTTGCCATGTGATTATGGACTTTCCGTATTGATTTTCCTCTGAGTTCAGTATTTTTGTGATTTTACTTTTTTTTAACCAAACCCCTTGTCTCGTACATACAATTCGGCAGTCCGGTGATATTAAACCCAAATTTGATGCATTAAAGCATTCCAATTTCGTAAAATAGTCATTCAAAAATTCAAGCATGATGGTCGTAACTAAAAAAGCAAAGTCAAGAGTTTTGAAGGTGTCTTTTATTATATGCATACTTTTATTGTATTTTATATGATGTATTTCTAAAGATTTTTTTTTCATTTTTTACATACAATGTAAAATAAAGCAATTTCAATGCGTGTAACATTTATCAATTCAAAAATTTAAAAGTTTTCAAATACTAGTATTAGTTTTGGGGAATTTTGATTAAAAAGTTCGATTCAAAATTCCAATTTTTTCAAATGTCTTGAACCGAACCAGTCAAGAGTTCTAAACGTGTCTTTTGTTATATGAATATATCATATATCATATTATATATTTGTGAAGTTGTTTTCACCAAATAATAAAAACTAAATGGAGAAAGGGGAGAAAATTAGAACGAATCGAACGAAACAATACAAAATGAAATGAACAGTCATATATTCTGAAAATATAATGTATAACATTAACAAAGATGCAAATAGTTGAATTAATGTAAGCGGTTAAATTCATTAACTATGTAAATTTCACAAAAGTGGAGAATTCATTTAAAAACAAGAAACACAGCTCTGGTTATGACAATTCTTAGTTAGAAATAAAAAGCACAAAATGTATCAAATAGTTATTTTATTTACAAAATAAATGAGTTTAAGAAAAGGCATTTTTTACAAATTGGACATCACATGAAATAACAGTATCCTGGTTTTTTCCCCGTTTGGAACTCGCATCTATTGAAAATATAAACTTTTTGAGGATGTACCTACTAGTTGATTTTTTTTAAATCTCCAATTTAAGAATGATACATTAAGTCGAAAGAGCAGTAATAATGAGTCAAAATAAGCTTAAACTATTGATAGGTTATGAAGGTCGTTATCGAGACTAGAGCATACCCGCGAATTCGCAGGTCCGTACCTGAGTTCAAGAACATACGCTTTATTTTTAGCCTGCATGCGTAGAGGTCATATTGTTGTTTAATGAAATCAAGCTATTAATCAGGTGCACAGTAGTATCCAATGACGAAGTCCATGAGTAGCTGGTAGCCATCCATACAATGTAAACATATAACTTACACATGATTTTCAACCTGCATACCGGGATTTGTATGTAATAGTTGCCGCGGTACATTTAGTTTGACCTAAGTCCGTGTAACATTATCCTGCATACAAGCTAGTATTTAATTTACTCTTAAATTCAGTGCATGTAGCAGTGTATAATATATATCAACAATATTCCTACTTTCGAGGTTAACACAATGTTCATTGCGACACCATGGATTCAGTTTCATTCCGTACCAATACTTAGAACTAAGATCAATGCTATACAGCAATATACAATCGTTATGTAATCGAAAAAAAATAACAACAACACGTAATTAAACCTGGGTTGAGTTCAATATCGTAGCTGCTATCAATATCTATGTAACAACAAGTCTATAGCTATATGTTCAATCGTCAAAATCTGCGTAGCACTTCTGTACGTAGCAGCTACGATATTGAACTCAACCCCGACTCAGATGTGCATTTGGGGATTCTATTTCCTCATGAGCGAACAAAAGACAATTATTTGAAGGCCAATAGTTTTTAAGACAACAACAATTTAAAGTCAAGGAGTAAACAAAGACTCAAAGACTTATAAGAACTGCAATAAATGATTCAAAGATGATTGTTCAGAATTGTACGTTTAATAATTTCATCTTCCGACATGATTGCAGATAAAAAAAAAAGTCGTAAATAAAAAAAACACTAAAAAAAAATATAAGGGAATACACGTGCATTTAATAATTTCATGCTTTAAAGTACAGTAAAAAATATATTAATTCTCAACCCTTACCTACTTTTTGGCTTAATGCGAGTTGATTAGTTTTCACTGTTGCTCCTAAATGATGAGCGTTTGAAATCCATCAGAAATGTGTATGTTTAATAATTCTCGATCTTAATTTCTGAATATCATTACAAGAGTAACAAATAATATTGTTTGTAGCAAATCATATATTACATCTAAGTCTATAACTTTACAATTAAAATACATTAATAAAAGTTTGTCTAAATACTCGAGTTACGGTCGCCTTTCAAAGTTACGACCATCTTCTGTCGGTTACGACCATCATCCAAAATACTATAGTTTAAGTTACGACCATCACACATTTAAAGTTACGACCATCATGCTTGAATTTTTGAATAGATGTAGGAAGATGTGGTGTGAGTGCCAGTGAGACAACTCTCCATCCAAATAACAAATTAAAAAGTAAACCATTATAGGTTAAAGTACGGCCTTCAACACGGAATGACTATTTTACGAAAGTTGGAATGTTTTAATGCATCAAATTTGGTTTTAATATCACCGGACTGCCGAATAGTATGTACGAGACAAGCGGTTTGGTTCAAATTTTTGTTAGTGCACGAACATCGGAAAAGAAAAACTTACCCCTAGAGTTGTCTCCCATCTCCGGATGGTCGTAACATTTAGTTACGACCATCCGCGTACCACCAGTAAAGTTATATACAATATTTGTATATATGTTAGAAGTATAGCATTCGTTCGTTGTAAAGTAAGCAATTTATAATAATCATGAAGGCATGAACACGAATCTTTAGGGAGAGATATGTTTACTTTTAATACATTTCTTTCTATTGTATGGTTAATGCACAAATTATGAATAAAGTCACCAGTACTAGTTCATTTTTTTTTTGGTTATAATAATGTATTTCAAGCATAAGAATAAATACGATATCTTCGAATTTACAGGTGAAATTTATGATGTTGATGCCATTCAATGTTTTGAATATTTTCCTGTCTTTCAACACATTGAGAACATTGACAAAACGGAAGAAATGCAACCATCGCTTTTAATTGTTACAGAATTGGACACGCCTGCTGGATACGTCAAACTACAGCTCGTAATGGGAGGTACATCGTACATTTCAAAACATTGGTACAACTTGCTCGACACTGATATTGATCTGACAGTTTTCACAGTTGATAAACATGAGAGAATAGTGTTATTTGATTTACCGAAATTTACTCCATATTTTCGGAGAACAAAAAATAAACCCGCTATGTGCCCTGAAAGTAAATACTGTAAACGATTAGATTGGGTTATATCGTATCGATGCCGACAGTGGCCTACGTGTGCAAATGAATGGCTATCAAGAGAAAGATTGCATGGGTGGCCATCAAAATCTACAATCAAAGAGTTGTCGTCACTTGGGTTTTTTGTTGTCAAAAAAGGCCATCCGCTGTCGCCAGAAATAGATTTAGAATGGTGTATATCATTTTCCTTGCAAGAGCGGAAACTAATGTTTAGTCTTACAGACGTGCAACATAAATGTTACACTATTCTTAAAATATTGAACCACGACATAATGAAATCGAGCTGCATAACGTCATACCATTGGAAGACATGTTTATTTTATGTAATAGAAGAGAATGCCGAAAATATTTGGAAACAAAACCTTTTATTTCCTTGTGTTAAACTTCATATTAAAAAGATGTTGAAATGGGTTAAAGGTGGATTCTGTCCTAATTATTTTATTCCCGAAGAAAACTTATTTGATGGACTGCTAAATGATAGTTGGAGACTTATATTAGAAAACATTTTAAATGAAATTCTCAATGCCGGATTTGAATGTCTGCTTTACGTTTACACAGGCAATATAAGTGACTATTTCAGATCACAGAGATCTTTAAAACTGTTTCAATCGCTTCAATCAAATAGTGAAAAAATGTACAAAGAAGTGATACTTACCAGAAAGACATCAATTATCGTAGAGGCTTTCGGTCGTTTCATTCAAACAATACTTGAACGTTATTACCAAAAAGCCAATAAACAAATTGCTCTTTTCATTCAGTTTCTTTGGGAAACGTTAGATCGTATTAAAAGAATTGACACCATTACTGAACACTCACCAGAAGAAACACAACTTGCTCTTTCTTTCCTAAAACCGCATATCTATACGTGCCTGGCTAGTAACATTTCTGCAATGGCGATTTACACTACGGACACTCATGTTCGAGATTTCTTATTATTCGGATCTTTCAAATACTTTATGAAAGGTGGTCATTCTGGAAATTTGAAGTTTATATCAGTACTATATTCATTAGGGTTGTATGCAGACTGTGAATGGTACGTGGACAAATTAGATGAGGAATATATAAAGTGCAATCCTTCTGTTTGTGTTTGTAGATATATACATACTGATTCAATGATGCAACAGGAAAATATTGTTAAAGAGGGACAAAAGATACCAAAGGTACAATCATATGCTTCACAGATACATGTATCGACATGTATTTTATTTATGCCAACAGAACTTCCGATTACCCCACCCCCACTGAAGTACGAGATGTTCAGATATTTTGGTATTTCTTTACAGGAAAAAGACAAATTGCACGAGCAGTGCAAATGGCATTACAGAGCTGTTATTGATCTCAATATTTTCTTTCTATTGCTAAAGTTTTTAATCAAAAGAAAATGCCGAAGATTCCAACAGTCTGAGGATGCTAAAGACAATGTCATGACCTTATTGCTTGGAAGAAATGTAAGACATCGTGATGTCGCTTGCAATGTGGCTTCATGGATATGTAGCTCTGAGGGTTTGAATTTAGTAGCTCTTCTTTATTTGGACTTATCATGGAAAATAATGAATGCTTCCAATTTATGTGAAATGATATTTAATGATGAAATGAAGCGAAAACAATACCATTTCAATGCAGCTAAATTGCATTGGTTAGTTATTTTATACAATATTTGGTTTGGAAGAAAGCGACTAATCCTAAACTTCTGCTTTAATTGCTTTTTTCTGAGTCGAGTGTTACTTAAACACTGTAACAGGTGTAAAATATCGACATATTGCTCCAAAAAATGTCAAGAGGAGAACTGGAAGTTTCATAAAAAAGTATGTAAAATTGTAAGAAGGACAAAATGATGAATAAGTGGAGCTATGACTGTTCTACATCCAGTGGCAAGTTTAAACATATCATGGATATAAAGAAAGTAAACATGATATTATGTTGTGAATGTCGAACTTTTCGTGTACTAAACCGAGGGTGGATGGACTGTTTGTTTGCCAGTAGTACTATTTCAATGTTAAGATTATCTTTAAATCTTCTTATAAAACGATGTATGTCGTGGAAATCTTAAAATAATATTTATAGTTAATGCTTACAAAGAAACTTTTTTGTTGTTTTCTAAATACATGTTAAAAAATATTTGGATGTCATTGATGTTCATATGCATGAATGTGTGATGAGCTATTTGCTAAACAGTGGTCTCAAAAGAAATGGAAAGTTTATATACTGTCAACTTTGCCTAAGAGTGTTAAAACCTCAGTGTTTTATTATTTATAAAGGGAAAATTGCGGTGAAGTGTTTTGTTCTCATGTCAGTACCGAATTTTAAAACCAGTATCACCTTTAAAGAAGGGTTCTTTTAGGGGTTGTGTTATGGATTCAGTTAATTTATACATGTCGTTGCAGCATTTTAGACATTTTTAATCAATCCATTTATATTGTGCAATTATAACTCTTTTTAATACTGTATCTTATTAACATCATTGAACTATTTTGCTGACATTTGACCGTTCGTTAATGCTTCACAGTTGATAATCTTTCGCGTATACTTTTTCAAAGATTATGTTTTTTTTCCATCGCAGAGGATTGCAGTTGTGTGTTTTGAAATCGTTTTAAAAATCAGTACAGATGTTATCTAGAGTAATATCTCAATAATCTATCAAATGCATATACTGTATCAGAATGCATGACAATCTGTGTCTCTATCAGCAAAGTATATGAGTGTGCTCACTATTTGTCCTTGATCGATACAATGATAACGTAATATACATACTAGGTTATAAAATTAGTATTACTACATTATCGAGAGCTGGGTATAATTTGACAACATCATATTCCATATGAATGCACAGTTAACCGTAGATAGATTAGACCATTTTTTAAAGTTATTCATTTGATTAAACAAAATTTGCACCCAAATGTTTCTTTTATGCACGTTCCTGGGAGTAGTTTAATTTAAAAAGTAGTGCTTTGAATGGGAAAACTTTATAAAGTGTAATTTTCATACTGAACATATTGACTCATATACTTGTAGACTTATGCAAGGGATATGTGGCATGACAGTATTTGATACAACAATCAACTAATAAATATAAATAGAACAACATGTACAATGCATTTATCAATGACCAACACGCAAGGCATTGGTGAAAATACATTATGAAAAAAAAAAGGATTTTCTAATATTCACCATTGAGATAAACGTGATAAAATAACCATCATTAAAGAACCGTTAAACACAAGAATACTCAAATTTCTTAAATAATCTAAGCATACATCAAAACAGTACATTACACCATCCCTGCTACTGTGATGAACAAGATGTGTACTAGGGTGTATTCAGTGGTATATTTTAATTGATAAACACTTGTTTGTTGCCGAATAAAAAATATTGAAAAGTGGTATGATAAAAAGTAGATGTGGTACCAATTATTTAGTAACTAAACCACAAATAACAACTAGATTCCAGCTGCATACTTGAACAAAACATGATACAAAATAAAACAATTGACCTGGCTGTAGAAATAAATTTAAAAAACTATACGTTGAAACTAATAGAAAAAGAAGGAAGTCCATTAAAACCTAACAAATGCATGCGATACAAACCGTAATGAGTCGGAAATATATATGCATTCCTAATTTATTATTTATGCACAGTTAAGAATTGTTGCAAAATTCGAATGACCCCGTTCAGTGTTTCAAGATAATAAAAAAAGCATGCTTAAGTTCATAACACGATGCAAGAATGTTAGAAAAAACATTTGTTGTCCAAATTTTATTTCTAATCGTCGTTTGTTACATTCTAAATCGGCCAAAGTAGATACTTTTTCGAAAATTTCTACAATCGATTGCCTTTCAACCAATTAAACATAGGAACGTAATGTGAACATATCTTACTCATGGGTTCTATTCGGTTTATCTTCATTTTGCTCACACATTTTTGATAATTGAAGATAAGCAGATTGAAAAAGGACACATAAAAAATACATGGCGCATTAATAAACAAGCTTATCTTATTAGTGCTACTTTACAGTAAAGACACGGTATGCCTGAACACAAGCAAAGATTTAACTCACGCAAAGCATGTACACACCAAAGCTAATATAACTTTTTCCGATGTGTTTGAATTGGAACACAATGTTTCGTTTGTCCTTTACGATAGCTTTCCTTTCAGTGTTGACAATATGTGAAATAATTGTTATCAAAAAAACAAAAAAAGAGAAGATCTATAATTACCACATGCTGTTTGAGGTATTTATGCCGATAGGATCATTATGTGCCCAACTTTGTCTCGAGAATGAAAGTATGCAAATTTATCAACTTCATAGCATCATATAATACTTGTACATCCTGTACAGCTAAATGGACGCTCCACTTTGGCATGGGATTTACTGTCGTTCGGAAGAAGAACTTTAGGGACTATATGTTTATTCCCCTGTCACCATCGGGTGTCATTACTTATAGAGGTATTTATTAGGCTTCTTTTCAAATATAAATATTTCTCAAAACCAACTTTTTATTATATAATACGCGTATGTTAAACAAAAGTTGATTTTCAACAAACGAAAACCGCTAAATTTCAGACCCCTGACTGATGTGCAAAGCATCCAGTTTACTATGATCTATAAAATTTATAGATAACATTTGAATCATTTTATGAGTGATTTTTTAAAGACACAGTAACCAAGGATAAAGAATAAAGTCAAAAACAGACTTATTTTCATTTTTTTTATACCACCAAATCAGATCTACAACTCCACTTATAGAATATAGAATATATCCTATATGTCACTGCGAACCAAATTTTTGTTTGTAAAACGATTCATTTCATGCATAGAATAACAATATTATTTTTAATGTTTCTTTTGTATCCAAAATAATTTATAACACACGAATTGAAACGATTAATATTGACTCAAAACAGAATGACGACAGTTGTAATCATCTCCTTCCGATCAGCTAATTTTCTCGTATTCATTGAAACACTAGTTTAGAACGAATACATAAAGAGTGGTTCTTTATTCTTTAAAGCTCAAGAGCACTGTAATGTTTGAATCTGCTCAATTTAAGAATGTTCGCTCCTGCTTTTTTTTTTTTTATTTTTTACCTTATTTATCCATATAGTGCCATTAAAAATCATTGATATTTTTTATCTTTTTTGAAAGAAAAAAGGTGCCAGTGTCAAATGTATGAAAAATCTAAAGAGAATTATTTTCCGCCAAATGTTCAATGGCGTATATCACGAAAACAAGCACACTGACCCTTCATTTTCCCTTCTTTTTTTTAGTTTCTGTATTTGTACACTTTCCACTTATAGCAGTCTTTAAAAAGCTTGTTATTTTGAAACAGAGTGGATAACATACTTAAAAATGAATATTACGAGACAATTGTGTTAATGTTGTGTTTATCACCAAAGATATAGGAATTCTGTCTTCATAAAAACAATTTTAGTCAACACAAATTTCTTTATCATTCATCTTAAAAACATAAGTGCATTTATAATACTATACAGCCAATTAATTTCACCAACGCCGAAACAATATGCTGGAAATTATAAAAATTCAAACAAGAATGTGTCCATAGTACACAGATACGCAACTCGCACTAACATGTTCAGTGGACCGTGCAATTGGGTTCAATACTTTTATTTGGCATTTAAAATTAGAAAGATCATATCATAAGGAACATGTGTACTAAGTTTCAAATTGATTGGACTTCAACTTCATCAAAAACTACCTTGACCAAAAACTTTAACATGAAGCTGGACAAACAGACGCACGGACGAACGAACGAACACTCAGACCCAAAAACATAGTGCCCCTCTACTATCGTAGGTGGGGCATAAACAATGATTTTGTCGAATTAATTTTCCGAAGCTAGCTGGGTCGTGCAAAGATCATGACTGCAAGGTCGCTGAAGTATGTATTCTAAGAAAAAACGTCTTACATATGCGTTCAATTGCTAGAAGTTTTTGCTGAAAAGAAACGCGTACGTTTCATTTCAAATAAGATAAGTATACGTACCAAGACAAATATATAAGATTATTGGCTAAGCATTCACCATAATTGTTGTAAGTAGAGTCTTCTAGATCAGCTTTTAACTTTCAAACATTTTGTTTTAATTGTTGATCTTTATCGTGTTACATTTTTTATAAATTCCTGCTAGTCAAATTTGTGTATTAACAATAGTATATTTGATATAAGGAAACACTGATAATGATACGGACTTAAAATCATTTATAATGCTATAAAGCCAATTATGTTCACCAGTGCCGAAACAATAGTAATTTGGGGGAAATTATAAAAATTAAAAATGGAATTTTTTCGTATTAATTATCAGGAGCTAGCTGGGTCATTTTTTTGTAAAGTCAAAATTTGTCCGACTTTTGTTTTAATAATTGGTAGCACAAAATCCATTAAAGGCAAGTACCAGGCCTCATGATTTAGGCATTTTTAGCACTGATTTTTGTTTTAATATAAATTTTACGTTGTATATATACCCAGTCAAAAATGTATTGTATCCAGATAGAACCCTCTCCTCTTTTCCCCTCCTAAAATATTTTAAAAAGATGAATGGCTGGTATAACGAATACTTGTCCGAGTCAAACAAATACTCTCTCTTGATCTTTCCTGTTTATAAATCATGTGGATGAATTTAAATCCCCTATTTTTCTAATTTAAAATCAGATATAGAAAGTTGCTTAGTTTTCGTAGTTGTTACAGTTTCTTACATTTTTTTTATATGTAAATTCATAAATTATTGTGTGGAGGCTCGCAGGTATAATATTTTTAGAAAAAAAAATAAACATTAATTTTTCATAACAAATTTTAATAAGTACCTTTTGTAGTTGTTACTTTATCATATGGTACAAAAACCATTCTAAAAAATCGTGTTGAACCAAGGTGACTTTTAAAATGTATATATCATTGAAAAAGCTCCAAAATGTCTCCCTTTGGTGCCAAAATGCCATTTTTTGGCATTAAAATTGAAATATCCTTTTTAACTCATCTTTGACCTACTTTTTTATTGTTGTTTTCGAAGAGGCTGTACATAAACTAAATACTTGTAAAATTTAAGCGATTTCTGTAATTCAATTTTTTTTTTATTTCGATATTACCGCTAATTCTGCTATTAGTTCAACAGAAAAAAAGGACATTTACAAAAATGAATGATTCTTTCGAAGGCAGATTGTAAACGTAAATGAAGGGTGACCCCATTTTTGTATTACGTTTTCTATGAAGAATAAGATAAAATTCATTTTTAGAAAAAATATAGCGAAATCTTATCTTTAATAAAAAAAAATCATTTAGACCCGCGAGACCCATTAATAATATTGTGATTTTTGAAAGGAGGGACAACATGTGAAGTTAATTATTATTGTGATACTCATCCAGTCGCAATTCTTCTGAATTTAAAGCACAAAACATGTTTTTGTGTCTTGTTAATCCCAGTATATAGACATCCTCAGCATGCATGCAGTGTTCTTTTTAATTTAAATACTGATGATAACCATATCGAAAAAGAATATGTTAACGTAGGCAGTCATGATGAGCAAACTACATATAATATTGCATCAAGAAAAGGCTTCCTTAATGTTTTGCTCTAATGTCTTCTTAAGAATGAGGGTCACAGGGAGGCGTCACAGTAAATCATTAACAAAGCCTTTCAAGAAATCATCCTATTATTTGGACTATGTGTTCAAAATTGTTCTACGTCTTCTACTTTTGCATTACCTTCGCTATAGCTGCATGTAGTCTTTTGTTTGTGCTTATAGTGCTTAAGTTTTGCATGTGTTACTCTGATATATATACTATTTGCTACTATATATGTGCTGGTATTAGACATTTGTTTTAATATATCTTGCTAAGCTTTTAATCTGCATGTGCTATCTATGCATTGATATATATATATATATATATATATGTGTGCTGTCTGTATGTATGTTTGTGTTGTGTGTGTATCTAATGTTATTACATGTATGTTTTGTTTGTTTTGAATATCAGTCGGTTAAAGAGCTCTTAAGAGCTCATGTTCTTTGTTATCATGTATATATGCAACCCGACTTTGAATAAAGATTACTTTACTTTAAAATTTCAGTCAGGTTTGCCATTTTTTTGTGTAATTATTTCAAAGTCGATCTGTTGTCTCAAAATATTTATTCTAAGTAAAAACAAACATCCACTCCAGGCCATGCATCACAGCAATCCCGTACGTTTTTTAAAGCTTGCAAGAATGAAATAAATCTTCACTGAAAAACTCAGTACAAGTATTTCGAATAAAAAATGAAATACAACGTATCATTCACTCCCTTTAAATAAAAACTGTTCATGACTTAATTGTTTATGAACAGCAAGTCACTATTATGTAATGCCAATGTTATTTTGAAAGGAGTGATTACCTATCATTCAAACCAATTAAATATAAAAAAATACCGAACTCCAAGTTAAAAATCCCTAAGCAAATGGCAAAATTGAAAAGTTTCACTTAGATATTTGTTTATTTTTTTTATAAATTTCTACATACACTATCATATCTAGAATGTGTAACCCCTACATAAATTGTACCGCTTGAAATATGCTGTCATTTTTAGCATAAATGTTCGTCTGCGAATTAATGACACCAAAACCACTATTGTATTTAAAATCGTCCAGAAACGTAATGAAAATGATGAATTCCTTGGATTTAAATATGTTTTAAGTCTATAAAATAAGGAGTAAATACTATCAATGCAATGGAGTACAGTTACAAGCCTTAGTTGTGCATGCCTAACATTTTGTTTCCAGTGTCCTTTGTCAAGCAAATTATTCTTAAAAGTAAACTTTGAGAAATGTAGTAAAACAATGCAGAACAAAATCAGCTGGAACATTTATAAGGTGGTTTGCAAAATTGAAAATGTTTGATTGATTGAATTTTCAATGATGTAATCCATCTACATCTATATATTATTTAGTCAGATCAACAAGTCGGCAAAATCAGAACATTTACAAAAGTCAAAACCGACAAATGCATACCTTAAAAAGATTCTGCTCTTATTTTCTTTTTTATGCAAATAACGAGATACACATTTAAACATAATCACTCATAATAAGGTAAATCTTTTGTTACTAAGATATTGTTATGTTATCTTCTATTACATCTCTAGTACAGGGTCTGGTTTATGTTTTATGAGTTCAAAAGTATGGCAAATACATTTTTATGAATTGATCAAAGTTTTACATCTATCATTCACACATTATATGTTAAAGAATGAAGACTATATGCGCAACTACAAGGTTAATTTTTAAAACGATATTTTAGCATGGTAAGTACAAGACAGCACTCAACCGGAAACCTAGTCTCTCCTTTCGGAGATTGTGATATGAACACAACAACTTTAGATATAATCAAAGACATTATTAAAACAATACAAATACAAATACTTATGCGCAGTAAAGCATAACAGAATGAATTATTATCGAGTATGTGAATGTCAAGTATATAATCCCTAAAGTGTTGATCGGAAACGCAAGGAATGTTCTTTTCATATATTATTTATATTTTTTTTGCTTATCAATAACCATGTAATATCCTTCCATGTCAAATTATACGGATGCATTGAGACGGAAGAGAACTTAACTAAATTATTTATTATTTCAAAGGATAGATAAGTCAAATCATCACCACAGCGAATTGAAATATCGACAAAACTTATTATACAGTATGGAAATTAAAGTTCATATATTATTAAATTTTCATCCTTACATTCTTTTTTATTTTGAACTTCCGTTTATAGTTAAAAGCAACTGTTCTGAATATTTCAAATTTCATGGCGTTGCAATATAGTCGAATTATTGTTGTCGCGTAGTGCACAGCATCATGATGCACCTGCAGAAATATGGATGTATTATGATCTGATTAAATAATCCCCAAGGAAACAGAAAGACATGAAGGAAGTGACGTCATTGTTGATTTTACAAAATGTGATGTTAATATGTTCTTGGTCATTAGATGATGCTTGTGACGCTGATGATGTTAAATAACGAAATCCACAAATCCTAACACCAGGGGAGATAACTTATGGACAATGTTATCGCAATGCTGCACTTCGTAGATTACTGAAAGTTAGTTTTCTAACTTGTCTTAAAGAATGTATGAAAACATCGACTTGTTCTAACGTTAGTTACAGACGTGACTGGACAATGTGTGATATAAACGGAAATATAAACCTGGAAGTGGAACTGGTACAAGAACTCGGATGCTTTTCGTCGAACATATCTTCATGGTCAAAGGTAAATCTGTTCACTGATTATGTAATATTATTAAAAAGTAACATCAGAAATTTTTTAAACCCCGCGGAAAATTTAAAATGGAAAGTCCCTTATAAAATGGCAAAAATCAAAAGTTCAAACACATCAAACGAATTTAGAATAACCGCTTAATTCCTGACATGATTGAGATATTTTCATATGAAGAAAATGGTGGATTATATGTACCTGGTTTCATAGCTAGCTAATCACTTTTTTTCTTTTTTTAACGACAAATTATATTCTTTAATCTAACGATTGTTTGTAACAACTATACTTCACTGTCCCAGAGCCAGATAAGTTTTTCCTGGAAATAATCAAAATACTATAAACAAAATTGCATAAATTTTGACTATATATCAAGTATTCTTTTAAATCAATTTATTCAAATGTATGAAAATACATTTTGAGAAATTATTTTGCTGTCGTTCATAGCCCTTCTTACTTCCTTGATAAACAATGCATACAAATCTAATCATTTCAGTTTTTGCTTTGAAACATAGTACACATGTATGACATAAAAATGCTAAAACCTAAAACTGTCAAAAAAAAGGTTAAAACCATAATAACTCTGATCTGATATTTCTTTTTTTATCAAAATACAATATGTTTACCATGTTCACCTGACATCTTATTTTTAAAATAGAGTTGTACTAGAATTTGTTCCACTTTTTCTGAAATTTGTTTGTTTTAAAGAACATGTATGAATGGTAATAGTCTTCTTCTATTTTGCATTGCAAATGACATTAACTGTTATTTTAAATGTTCCATTTAAATAACGACTGCTTTGTTGGAATTACATATTTACACAGTTTCAATCTAAACATTTTCATCTTTTTCTCTCTAAATTAAGGTATAACTGTTTAGCTATACAGTAAAGTTTAGTTTCAATTAACTTATAGAATCTTACTTATAGTCAGTATGAATTTCGGCCTAATTTCTACATTTTCAAAACTTTTTTGAAAGTTGTTATTCAAAGTTATAACCTTTCAAAAACATTTAAAAGGATTTATGTTATTCAGAACTTGGTTGGCAAATGTGCTACGCATACTTGTGCAGAGGGATACAAATGTGATTTGAAAGGAGAAGTAATAACATGTGTAATAGCGTGTAAGTATCAGGTAGAAGAGATACATTTCATGGGTTAGAACCCAAATATTCTTTTTTATGCTTTATTTAGAGTATATTTCAATTGTTTTATTTACTCGGCTTTATATGGATGTATGTTGGTGAGGTTTTGTGTCTGATGATCCTGCTCCTTGTGTTTTTACCATACGATACAAGGACAAATTGTCTGCCTCAAGGCACCTATTTGTCTTTTGATAAAAGAATAAATAGCTCATAAAAGGTCCAAATTATTAAGCAGATTTTTTTTTTTTTTTTTTCATTTAATTTGAGAACCAAATAATACTAATGCAAATATAAAAGAAAAGTCCGAGTCAGCCTTTTCCCTCCATATTTAGAAATAAAATATCTCGAAAAGAAGCTCCATGACCTATCAGTATTTAAAGCTTGTTTTATTCCGTAACCAATGCTCTTCTAAAAAATGTATATTATTGATTTTTTTTAATTTCTTGAATAAGTACATCCTTACGCGTATTTACAGTTTATAGAAACAGCTTTTTCTTTGTAACCTACTATTAGGAAACTAATATAATGTAGATGCTTAACAGAGTGTTAAATAAGTCATGGTAATGAAACATATTTAATCATGTTAATTGTATATCAAAAGTTGTAATGTTTAAATAGGAACGCACAATCCATAGTTTTTATTGAGGATGTTCAAAAAATAGGTAATAAATTTATCATTTAAGATCAATATAACGCCTTAGTAAAACAATTGTATACCAAAAGAAAAACGTTGTAAAACATTGTACATTTTTTTAGATTGTACTGGAAGACCATTTGCTGTAAATGCTGAACTGGACGAACCATTTGGACTATCGAGAGACGTAGGACACGGCATGAAGTATATGTGTACAAAAAGGATAAAAATGATTGGAACACCTTTTGCTGTCTGTCTCAAAACTGGACAATGGAAATCTATGTTTATTTGTGGTAAGGCATATCCTACAGACATGTACATTTTATTTTTTTTTTCCAACTGAGCCATAGTTACACCTGCATTAATTGGTAACACTTATTATTCACTGTCCGATATTTGTTAATGTGTCATATCTTTCTTTAAAGTTTTTTGTTTGTGCCGTAAATGTTATAAAATCAAAAGCTTTTTATACCACTTTTCATACATGTACTGTTACTGATATTGGACAAGCTTGCTATGGATGCAACAATCATACAAGTGAGAGGTTTATTAAGCTATAAAACCAGGCTCAATCAACCATTTTCAGCATTAAAAAATGCCTGTACTATGTCAGGAATATGACAGTTTTTATTCACTCGTTTAATGTGTTTGAGCTTTTGATTTTGATTTTTTCCTTTTTGGTGCCTATAAAGTGCGAAATGGAGTAGAAAAAAACGAAACGAAACGAAACAAAATGAAGAAACGAAACGAAATCAAATAACGGATCACTTGAATTCTTTTGTTTTATCTTTCTAAAAAGAAAACTTATCAAAACAAATATTATCCTCTTTTTAACCAATACTAAAATTAAAGGTTCATAACTGTAACTAAACTGCGCAATGATAATATAACAGGAGTTAGTATGATTGCGACTGAGGGAGCTTTACCCAACACGGATCAACACGACGCGGATGTGAGCAGCCATGTCAACGTACGGTCTTCAACAATGTGTAGCTATAGGTAGTCAAGTATAGAGAAGCACAGGAGTAATATATCCGATACTCCGAAAGATATAGAGAACACACAGGGGTAATATATCCGATACTCCGAACGACATAGGGAACACACAGGGGTAATATATCCGATACTCCGAAAGATATAGAGAACACTAAGGGGTAATCTATTCGATACTCCGAAAGATATAGAGAACACAAAGGGGTTATATATCCAATACTCCGAAATATGTAGAGAAAACACAGGGGTAATATATCCGATACTCCGAAAGATATAAAGAACACACAGGGGTAATATATTCGATACTCCGAAAGATATAGAGAACACACAGGGTAATTATATCCGATACTCCGAAAGATATAAAGAACACACAGGGGTAATATATCCGATACTCCGCAAGATAAAGAGAACACACAGGGGTAATATATCTGATACTCCAAAAGATATAGAGAACACACAGGGGTAATATATCTGATACTCCGAAAAATATAGAGAACACACATATAAAACAATATAACAATGTATAGATCAATCTGAATTCGACATGAAAACAAAACAACCAACAAATAAATTTCATAAAGTGTCGATTAAAGCTTAATATGTAAATTACTGAAAGCTATTTCAAAGAGAATTACAACTACAATATGCAGTTTTCAGCTGATTTATACACGTCCAACAGATTATTCTACAGTCAGACAACTAGAGAAAGCAATACCTGTTTATTGCAAAAAAGTATTAGTATCGAAAATATTTAGAGGCTTCTGAATAATATTATCATTTGTTATTTTTAAGCGCGGCATAGTTCATAGTTAGAACTATGATATCATCGAATACCAAATTTATCTTGAGCACTTTAATTGCACTGCATTCTTCTATATCTTGATAAGATTACAGAAATGAGAAGAGGGGGGGGTCTGGTCTTTTCATGTTGACCGGGTGTCTTTTTTTTAACGCTACGCGGGCAGATTATTGTGTTCATGTACAATGTAGACAAATTATTTTAGATTATTTTTTTTTATTATTTGAAGAATGTTGGCAAGATTTTTTTTTTTAATCCAAGTGCTGGATATTTTTTTCTAAAAAAGACCCCCCCCCCCCCCTTATTAAGTCAAATGGTCCGTGCCTAATCGTGTCTGTCTAGTAAAACATATAGATTTCATAATCAAATATTATATATTGTGTTTAAGTCGTTCCTAAACCACAGCTTGTTAACGTTTATGATGAATTTCACGGGTTTTTTTCTCAACTTTAAAAGAAATTGTATCAAACTAGACAATAGATAATATTTATAATTATAATCGCCTTAATATTCAATTTGATTTCAATTGTATTCCTATTTTGTTTCATTTCGCTTCGCTTCGTTTCTTTTCGTTTTGTTTCTTTTCGTTTCGTTTCGTTTCTATTTCGTTTCGTTCCTTTTCTTTTCGTTTCTAATTTGTTTCGCACTTTATACGCACCTTTTCTTTTTTTAATATTCACATAGATAAAAACCAAAATCCAAGATAAAAAAAAAGCTGACAACAATCCCAAAACATGACAAGTGAACTTCCTTGAGTAAAGATTTATTAAGTACGAAAAGTAATAAGTTTAAAACAATTCTAATTGCAGTTTTATTATATGTATTTTATATCAATAAAGAAGAGGGATCTCTAGTTTCTCATAACAAGCCAACTGGTCAGAGCTCTATTTTCTGTGCTGAGGGATACCTATGCGAACCAGAAGCAGGGGTGGACGGAATTAAGCAGCTCACCAACATCTTCCATACAATACGGGAACTAGAACCTTTTTGGTGGGTCAATCTCGGACAGGTGTATACGGTACTAAAGGTGGTCAGTACGAATCGGATGCATAGCTGTTGTGGTAAGTAGTATACTATGTTATAAGACAGGTTTATGTATATTGATAATACTTTCATCCACAAGGAGCGCATAGAACGATCCATCCACCAGGAGCGCATATAACGATCCATCCACTAGGAGCGCATAGAACGATCCATCCACCAGGAGCGCATAGAACAATCCATCCACCAGGAGCGCATACAGCGCATAACCACATAGAACCAATACAAAGTAGCAAAGTCAATGGCATATGAAG
The DNA here is from genome assembly GCF_963676685.1 of Mytilus edulis. NCBI lineage: Eukaryota > Metazoa > Mollusca > Bivalvia > Mytilida > Mytilidae > Mytilus > Mytilus edulis. Next base: position 39,515,024 of record NC_092354.1, read on the forward strand.
TTGTCATCTTAAATTTATCAACGTTGTATAAAGGGAACGTAAAACGTTAATTTTATGCTGAAAATCCTTCTTGGATCATATTCTGACTATGAAACGGAAGGACGTTGTTACCTAAGGTATTTAAAATTTCTAAATATAGCATCCGTGTATGCTAAAAAATCGTACCAGGATCGAATCACCGACTATTAAGATAGTTAACTCAATTTACCAGCATTTTTATTATTAAAAATGAGAATCGAAATAGGGAATGTGTCAAGGAGACAACAACCCGACCATAGAACAGACAACAACAGAAGGTCACCAACAGGTCTTCAATGCAGCGAGAAATTCCTGAACCCGGAGGCGTCCTTCAGCTCTCCCTAAACAAATATATATACTAGTTCAGTGATAATGAACGCCATACTAATCTCCAAATTGTACACAAATATCTCTCGATGGCACCAAGAAACGATTACCAAAACGATACTCAACTAATCGGTTTCCTGTTAGAATAAATCAGAACGAACATAGGTTATGAACAAGAGCATGTCTCCAAGGTTTGCACTTTAAGCTAATACACAATAGCACAAGTGGTAAATATTTAAATGAGCTATCAATTATGGTTTATTCCTTTTACTATTATCTCGTTATAGGTAAACATTTTGAATGTTTAAAACCAAAGACAACCACCCACTATACAGATAAGTAGTTAATTAGTAAAATCCATAGGGGGTGAGGCCGGAAGCCAAGTCCCCTATGAATTTTATTCACCCTCTATGGATCCGTTAGGGTTCAGTAGTTAACCGTTTAACGAATTTATCGGACGCTGAATTTTTTGGGCGGCGTTTTGTTGAAAAATAAACAATGAAACACAACAACATTAATAGGTGACGTCGCCATTAACGCGTCATGAACCCCATATGAAACTTACTAACCCCATACGGTCTCATAGGGGGTCACCACGTGATGGGGTTTAACCAATTACAACGTGGTAATTCATCTGTGGTCCGATAAAATAAATTAAATGGAAAGTAATGTTTTTGTGCCCTTTACAGATTGCTGTTCGGTGTGAGCCAAGGCTCTATTTGGAGACCGTACCTTGATTTTTAACAGTATACCTTTTAAAACTGTGCCTTGGATGGAAAGTTATCTCATTGGCACTCATACCACATCTTCCTATATCTATAAAATTTGGTGTTCCTTTTTGTGAATATTTTACCTAGCGAGTACTCACGTATCGCCCGTTAAATCCAAAGAGTATTCGATTAGCAAATATTCAATGAGAAATGATGAGTTGACATCCCTTCTTTATAGAGACAATTAAGATAAATGGCAGTCGAAATTTTATAAACATATTTTGTTAGGTCAATACCAATTAAGTTTCTTTATTTTAGGTGGTCGTCTCGGAAAAATGTTGATTCATGTCGGAGAAAACTTAGACACAGCTAACATGGAGCTATGTGGTCAGTTCATTGGTCCAGCCGTAAGTGGACAGGTCATAGTAACACCGTGTAGCACATTACCAAAAGGACAAATAGTGAAATAAACGAGTGTAAATACCGAACCAAAGGCATTTCATCTTACTGAAGTTGAAGTGTATGGTGTTGAGGGATATTCTTCATATTAATCAATATATATATTTTTTTTTTTAAATTAAAGATATTCATGATACTGCATTAGAATTATCAATCGTGTAGTAATGTTAAAAAGTACAATGCAGTATACAGTTGTGTTCATCTTTCAGGATGTTCGCTTGTCATGTTTTGGAATTTTTGTCAGATTTTCGGAATTCTCTGGTTTACAGCATTTGACACCTTTTACATGTATAATTATCAGCCATCTATAAAAGTCCTATAGAATCTTTGTTATTTTTATACAGTTTTTTAGAACTTTGACCTGTCATTGGTAAACCAATACAAAATAAAGAGAGAACATTTCCCGCTAACATTTCAATGGGTAATATATATCTAAAGAAGAAGCACATTGATGTATATATACCAACGGCATTTCACCTCACAGAAGTTGAAGTGTATGGTGTTGAGTGACATTCTTTATGATCATACTATATTGCATTTTAGTTTAATTGAAGATACTCATGATAATGCATTACACCTTATAGTGATGGTAACAAGTGGTTAAATTGAGACTGGTAATGGGCAATAAGACAAAGAGACAACAACCCGACTAAATAGCAGACAACAGCCGAAGGCCACCAATGGGTCGCTAAAATTAACTTAGCAACATACCAATGATGTAAAAAAAACAACAAAGGACTAATAGCAGTTACTGACATATCAGCTCAAGATATCAATTAAACTGATTAAAAGATTATGTTACATCATATAAAAATCAAGTACAATTCCTCCCGTTAGCTATAGGGTTGAGTATCATACCATCATACAAGATATCAGAAGACCAATAACCCGTATCTAACCCGTCTAGTATACAGGTGTGTTCTTCTTTTAAGCTAAAACACCATAAACAATAAACAATAAAAAGGCCATAGTAAGTTATGTGATGAGTTAGCTCCAATCTACCTCCTCCTTTTTGATAAAAGAATCCTCTATGTTTATTGAAAATTCCAGAATGTCCAATAATATTGATTCCACTTAAGTATTCATTAGCAATCTTCATGAGAATAATTTTGAGTGGGAGGCAGTGAAATTACCAGATTTTAATGTAATGACTAGTATTTGGCACACAAATTTTCAAGGGGATGACGTTTAATAGTATTTATAAATATCTACAAAAATTCAATATTTTAAGATATAAGCTTTGAGGTAAGTACAAGTGAAATACATAAAGAAAACCTGATGCCCTCCTTTTTTGTCACAGCCGAAAGATACATTGTAGTTAGAAAGATTTTGATTTAGATGTTTTACAGATATGTTTTTTACCTCACCTGTTACAACATTCACATGTAAATTATTTTTGTAGACTGTGACAAAAAATAATGGCAACGAACCATCAACACAAAAACGCCTTACGTGAAGTGTACATAAGTATCTTCACCGGAAAAATCCTGAATTTGAAAAATGTAAAACAGCCAAACAGTTCAAAAGTTGGAGGTACGGAAATTAGCTTAAGCCTAATGCTTACATTGATGAGATATATTTTTGTAAGGAAAAATTGCTCTCCTATCTTTGACATATTTATTTAATATAACACTAACTCTTGTTCTTGTGATGAGTGGTAGACAAAAGATCATTTGCTTAACTCTATACACAGATAGATAACTCAAAAAATTTTAATATAATTGTTGGCATGTTATAGAAAAATGTATAGTCGACGTCAGCTGAAATTCGTAGCGGTTATCGGTAACAATTATCTAAACTATCAACCACGTTCACTCGAGATATAGTTTTTCACATTCCATTCATAAATCGCGAAAAGAAAAACAACTCCTGACCTACCTTTTAAGTGATTGCACTGTGATAATCCTGACCTTCACATTTTCCAAGACTATTTTGAATGGTGGAATCCGCCATTGTTTTGTCCGGTAGTGTTTCCGTGGAGTTAAATTTCATAACATTTGCATAAAGGGCGGGAAACCGTATCACATCAATGAAAAGAACATTTCAGGAAACTGCATAAATGACGAATGTAACATGTAAACAAATGATCCTCATAGAAACGAAGATGGCGGAATTACAATCATTATGGAAAACATTCGGGAAAATGTGAAGGTCAGGATTATTACAGTCCGATCATTTAAACGGTAGGTCAGTAGTGGTTGTTCTTTTCGCGATTTATGAATGGAATGAGAAAAACTATATCTCGAGTGAACGCAGTTGATAGTTTAGATTATTTTTTACCGAAAACCACTATGAATTTCAGCTGACGGCTACTATAAGTAATAGTCTTCAACTGTTTTGCATTGCAAATGACATTTCTGTTATTATGAATGTTCCATTTAAATAACAACTGCTCTGTTGGAATTACATAGTGAAGCAGTTTCCATCTAATCATTTTCGTCTTTTTCTCTCTGAATAATAGGTATAACCATGATAACTGTTTAGATTTACAGTAAATTTTGGTGTCAATTAACTTATAGAATTGTCGGCCTCGTTTTCTACATTTTCAAAATGTTTTTTGAAAAATGTTTTTCAAAGTCATAACATTCTAAAAAACATTTTAAAGGATTTAAGTTATTCAGAATTTGGTTAGCAAATGTGCTTCGCATACTTGTGCAGAGGGATACAAATGTGTTTTGAAAGGAGAAGTAATAACATGTGTCATAGCGTGTTAGTATTAGGTATTAGAGATCAAACCATGGTTTAAAACCCGAATATTTTCTTGTTAGGCCTTATTTAAAGTATTTTTCAATTGTTTTATTAACTCTGCTTATGGATATGATTTGGTGAGGTTTTGAAATTTGTGTCAGATGTTCGGACTACTGGTGTTTTTACCATACGATACAAGGTAAAATTATCTGCCACTTAACACCCATTTGTCTTCTGATATAAGACTAAATAACTCATAACAGGTCACTTGCCAATAATTAAGCAGATTGTTTTATTTTTTTAATTTAATTTGAGACCCCAAAAAAAACCAATGCAAATATAAGGGAAAAGACCGCGTCAGTTTTTCCCGCGATATTCAAAAATAAAATATCTGGAAAATCGCTCCGTGACCTATCAATGTTTAAAGATTGTTTCTTTTTTTAAAATTGTATAGTCTTGATTTATTTTTATTTCTTGAATAAGTACATCCTTAAACGTAAATACAGTTTACAATTTGTACCTTACTATTTGGAAACTAATATAATGTAGATGCTAAACTAACTGATAAATGAGGCATGGTAATGAAACATATGTCATTGTATATTAAAAGTGGAAATGTAAACGTTGTAATGATTAAATGGGAACGCGCAATCGATAGTATTTATTGTGGATGTTCAAAGAAAGTAAATAAATTAATTATTTAAGATCAATATAACGCCTGAGTGAAATAATTGAAATACAAAAAAAATACGTTGTAAAACATTGTACATTTTTTTAGATTGTACTGGAAGAACATTTGCTGTAAAAAATAAACTGGAAGAACCATTTGAACTTTCTCGAGACTAAGGACACGGCATGAAGTATACGTGTGCAACAAGGATACAAATGATTGGAAAACCTTTTGTTGTCTGTTACAAAACTGAACAATGGAAATCTATGTTTATTTGTGGAAAGGCATATCCTAAAAACGTGTACATTTTATCATTCTTCAAATTGAGACATGGTAACACCTGTATTTATTGATAAAACTAATTATTCAGATATATATTAACTTCATATCTTTTTTAAAATTTTTGTTTGTGCTGTTAATGTTATAAAAATCAAATACTTCGTTTACCACTTTTCAGACATGTACTGTTACTGATATTGGACAATCTTGCCATGGATAGTTTAAACATATTTTATTGTTCAAAATGACAAAAGGATCAGACACAAGTTTTACAACTTAGAAACATCTTCTCCAGGCCATGGATGCGACTGTCATACAAGTCATAGATTTAGATAGCTATAAAATCAGGTTAATCAACCATTCTCCACATAAGCAAATGCATATACAAAGTCAGGAAAATGACAGTTGTTAATCCTTCGTTTGATGTATTTGAGCTTTTGATTTTGCCATTCGATTAGGGCTTTTCCTTTTTGAATTCCTGGGAGTTCAGTATTTTTGTGGTTTTACTTTTTGTTTCAGAACTAAACTACGTTATATGTCAACAGTTGATATGTTATATTTTGTTTGAATTTTACAACAGTTGCATTACACATATTATTGTGTGCTGATTTATTGAAAACTTTTATCAAACTACAAATGACAGTCTAAATTAAAAACATCTAGCATTTTGGAAGTTATGAATAGAGTGAAATGTTTCAGGATTTCATTTTTGCTTCTGAATGACCGTGTGAACAAATATTTATTAAAATAATAAAATGCATACAGATCAACACCATGAATAGTTCTTGATGTTAATAAATACAAAGATTTAAGTTGTGTTTAGTGTGTACATCATTGCTAGACTAACGATAGCAAAACGGAACGAACTCGAATAATTTAAGCCAATATTAAAAAAATTTTTACTAGAGATCGCTTCTTAGTTTCAAAATAATCAGTTTTTTAATTCACTACTCATCACTCGTTTGATTTTGTCTGATGCTTGGTCCGTTTCTGTGTGTGTCACATTTCAGTGTTGTGTCGTTGTTCTCCTCTTATATTAAATGCGTTTCCCTGCGTTTCATTCTGTGTTGACATGAATATCAATAATGTTGTCATTTTTACAAATTTCCTGTATACAAAACTTTAAACTTTTAGAAAAACTAAGGATTTTCTTATCCCAGGCATAGATAACCTTACCAGTATTCGGCACAACGTTTGGAATTTTGGATCCTCAATGTTCTTCAACTTTGTACTTGTTTAAGTTTATAAATATTTTTTATTTAAACGTCACTGATGAGTTTTATGTAGACGAAACTCGCGTCTGGCGTACTAAATTATAATCCTGGTACCTTTGATAACTATTTACACCACTGGGTCAATACCACTGCTGGTGGACGTTTCGTCCCCGAGGGTATCACCAGCCCAGTAGTCAACACTCCGGTGTTGACATGAATATCAATAATGTGGTCATTTTTACAAATTTCCTGTATACAAAACTTTAAACTTTAAGAAAAAAACTAAGGATTGTCTTATCCCAGGCATAGATAACCTAAGTCGTATTTGGCACAACTTTTTTGAATTTTGGATCCTCGATGCTCTTCAACTTTGTACTTGTTTGGGTTTATAAATATTTTTGATTTGAGCGACACTGATGAGTCTTATGTAGACGAAACGCGCGTCTGGCGTACTAAATTATAATCCTGGTACCTTTGATAACTATTTACACCACTGGGTCGATACCACTGCTGGTGGAAGTTTCGTCCACGAGGGTATCACCAGCCCAGTAGTCAACACTTCAGTGTTGACATGAATATCAAAAATGTGGTAATTTTTACAAATTTCCTGTATACAAAACTTTAAACTTTTAGAAAAAACTAAGGATTTTCTTATCCCAGCCATAGATAACCTAAGTCGTATTTGGCACAACTTTTTTGAATTATGGATCCTCGATGCTCTTCAACTTTGTACTTGTTTGGGTTTATAAATATTTTTGATTTGAGCGTCACTGATGAGTCTTTAGTAGACGAAACGCGCGTCTGGCGTACTAAATTATAATCCTGGTACCTTTGATAACTATTTACACCACTGGGTCGATGCCACTGCTGGTGGAAGTTTCGTCCACGAGGGTATCACCAGCCCAGTAGTCAACACATCGGTGTTGACATGAATATCAAAAATGTGATCATTTTTACAAATTTCCTGTATACAAAACTTTGAACTTTTTAGAAAAACTAAGGATTTTCTTATCCCAGGCATAGATAACCTTAGCAGTATTCGGCACAACGTTTGGAATTTTGGATCCTCAATGTTCTTCAACTTTGTACTTGTTTAAGTTTATAAATATTTTTTATTTAAACGTCACTGATGAGTTTTATGTAGACGAAACGCGCGTCTGGCGTACTAAATTATAATCCTGGTACCTTTGATAACTATTTACACCACTGGGTCAATACCACTGCTGGTGGAAGTTTCGTCCCCGAGGGTATCACCAGCCCAGTAGTCAACACTCCGGTGTTGACATGAATATCAATAATGTGGTCATTTTTACAAATTTCCTGTATACAAAACTTTAAACTTTTAGAAAAAAACTAAGGATTTTCTTATCCCAGGCATAGATAACCTAAGTCGTATTTGGCACAACTTTTTTGAATTTTGGATCCTCGATGCTCTTCAACTTTGTACTTGTTTGGGTTTATAAATATTTTTGATTTGAGCGTCACTGATGAGTCTTATGTAGACGAAACGCGCGTCTGGCGTACAAAATTATAATCCTGGTACCTTTGATAACTATTTACACCACTGGGTCGATGCCACTGCTGGTGGAAGTTTCGTCCACGAGGGTATCACCAGCCCAGTAGTCAACACTTCGGTGTTGACATGAATATCAAGAATGTGGTAATTTTTACAAATTTCCTGTATACAAAACTTTGAACTTTTAGAAAAACTAAGGATTTTCTTATCCCAGACATAGATAACCATAGCAGTATTCGGCACAACGTTTGGAATTTTGGATCCTCAATGTTCTTCAACTTTGTACTTGTTTAAGTTTATAAATATTTTTTATTTAAACGTCACTGATGAGTTTTATGTAGACGAAACGCGCGTCTGGCGTACTAAATTATAATCCTGGTACCTTTGATAACTATTTACACCACTGGGTCAATACCACTGCTGGTGGACGTTTCGTCCCCTAGGGTATCACCAGCCCAGTAGTCAACACTCCGGTGTTGACATGAATATCAAAAATGTGGTCATTTTTACAAATTTCCTGTATACAAAACTTTGAACTTTTAGAAAAACTAAGGATTTTCTTATCCCAGGCATAGACAACCTTAGCCGTATTCGGCACAACGTTTGGAATTTAGGATCCTCAATGTTCTTCAACTTTGTACTTGTTTGGATTTATAATTATTTTTTATTTGAGCGTCACTGGTGAGTTTTATGTAGACGAAACGCGCGTCTGGCGTACTAAATTATAATCCTGGTACCTTTGATAACTATTTGGTCCGTCGTGGGGTTCTTCCGAAAAGAAAAAAACCTGCATTAAATCAGTCAACGAATACAGCATTAAAAACACAAGAAGTGCGGGAGTTAATATGTTTAATTTAAGTTCAACCAAAGAGTATTTAATGTATATATTTGTGAATTCTGAAATTGTTAAAATGTATTATCATACAAACACAGCTACATTTTTGTAGTTTTTCGGTCAATAAATATTGCTCAATACTCAGAGATCAGATTGTTTCCTCGAAACACCGAATCAAGTATTTTGTAAAGATATTTTAAAGAAGTAAGTCCAGTAAGACCCCGTTTTGACCACAAAATATGTAGCTGTTTTACAAAACTGTTCAAATGTAAAGATTTAGTTACTTTTTGGAAAGTAGAATACTTCTGCTACATACATATGGACTGTTTTTGACAATACAATGCACATATATCGGGTACTAGCATCATTACGTCATGCTAAATTACTGAAATCTTCACAATTATAGCATTGACGTTAAATTTGAGGCTGTTTCCGTCTTAAATAAAGTGGCCGCATTTGTGTTCATTTTTCATATCAAAATTTAAGTTGTATTTGATGATAATACATAACATATATAAAGGTTAAAGATGAAGACGGATGCGGCCACTTTCATTCTTGACAAAAATCATCTGAAAAGTTACATTTTATGGCATATTTGATAGATTTTTCATATGTAAGCTTGAATCGTAGCATTTTCATTGCATAAGTTACATTTAGTTAAAATCTTTCACATAAATAATTCAATCGACTGTAATAGACACTTAAGTGTTAAAAAAAATCCAAATTCTTTCGTCAGACGAACTTGAAATTTGAGGCCTAAATCGGTTCTTACCGGACTTACTCCTTTACATTTTGAATAATTGATATCTGGTTGTGTATCACGTTTGAATACTGAGTTTGTTTCAGTTTAGTAACACACATCGTACTTTTGTTTTTTCAATACGTAAAATGTGTTATGGTGTGACATAAACAAATACAGTTACCGTTGTCTTTTCTAAAATGACACAAAATCGGGTACAAGACATTTTATAGATATTTAGTTTATTATAATGTTTGAAACTGGGTTTTTTTCTCATTCGATTCAAACCAATTATACAGTTTCCGAAAGCTCAACTATAATATGCATTTCTCATTAATGGCATCTGTTAAGTGTTAAAACTTCTGTAAATAAACTATTGCGTGGTAGAGTTCGATTAACAGTCAATCAATGCAAATTATCCTGATAAAATGTGAAGGTAAAATATAGTATAGATTGATAACACTTATTATACGATACACATATTAATTGTTGCTTTAATGTGTTGTAAATGTATAACAAAACATACATAAATGACACAAACAACAGTATAGTAAAGCCATATTTCAGATAACAGGCTTAGTTCAGAAATAAATCAGTGTAAAATGTACCAATTATTTAAACAAACAAAAAATAAACAATGGTAACCATGGATTAAACGAGTATATATTGGGGATTGTTTCCTCTCGTAATAACTGAACTCTGACACTTGAAAACAGACATTTCTGTATTTTTTCCACTAGTGACAGATAAATGGGTTCGTGTTGCTTATTTTTTTTATTTTCTATGTTGTGTCATATGTTCTATTGTTTGTCTGTAAGTCTTTTAATTTTAAGCCATTGCGTTGTCAGTTTTTTTTTCGATTTATTAGTTTGACTGTCCCACTGGTATATTCTGTCCCTCTTTTAATTAAATTCTAAACTTGACCCCTCAATATTTTGTTAAATATCTTTTTATATTATTTTTAAATGGGTTAAACCAGTGCAAATAATAAAACTAAAGTGTTTGAACAAGTCAAATGAAATAAAGACGGTTGTATCATAAAAAAAGTATCGTTTTAAGAAAAAAGGAAATACTGTTTATATTTTTGAAGGCATAATTTATACACGATCATACTTAATTTATGTAATCAAATGTACATACCATTTCAAATGATTGGTAACATTTGAAAATCGTCTGCAAATCATAGACTGACATCCGTTGGGTTTTTTTTAAGAATAACATGCATAATCTTGTAGCATATCTATTACAAAACTTAATCAATTTTCTCTGTTTTTATATGTTTTAACATGTTGCATCTTTCTGTTTAAGTTAGTATTTTATAATCCTAAAAAGAAAAATCATTAAAATACGAAACTCTGAGAAAAATTAAAACGGAAATTGATGTATTAAACCTGATTTGTTCGATTGATAAACAAATAAGTTGTAAATTTGTTATGCATTTAAACTTGCATACTTTTTTGACTTTATGTTAAGTTCATGCATTCTTTACGACAGAGAAAATCCGCTTACCTGCAAAACATTCCATCTGCATGCGACAATGAATCATCTCTTTTGTAATTCCTGAATATCATTTTATCCCTAAAAAAATGTTAAGTCAATATTGAGTTCATTGCCAATCGTACGAAAATTAGATACACCAGCTGGATACGTAAAGTTGCAACTTGTAGAAAGCAATGTACCGTGTACAACAAAACACTGGAACAATTTAAGTGGCGTTTTGAAGAGTGTTTGCAAGACTGACAGAATGGGACGAATAGTTTTACATAAATGTACCTCTCAGTATATCCGAAATTATTTTCAAGACCTAAGAATAAGCCTGTTATAACGGCTGGGATATATTATGAACTCAAATTAGATATAGTGATATCTTATCGATGCACAACAATGCTAATGAATGGTTCATTCGTAATAGAGTTAATGGATGGCCAGCAAAAGATACGATACAAGAAATGAAATTATTAGGCTTCTTTGTTGTCAGGAAGGGTCACCCTTTTTCGTCAGAAATAGATTTAGAGTTGAGAATATCTTTTTCGTTGCAAGATTAATCTTACAGATGTCCAAGCATAAGTGTTACGTTGTCCTTAAAATGCTAAATCAAGATTTGATAAATATTGACTGTATAACCACGTACCATTGCTTATTTTATGTGATAAAAGAGAATTATAAAAAAAAATATTTGGAAACATAAATATCTATGGCATTGCATAAACTTGTGTATCAGGCAAATGTTAAAATGCGTAAAACATGGGTTTTGTCCCAACTATTTCATTCCTGCAGAAAACCTTTTTGATGGAAAGCTTGACAGCGGTTGGCGGTTGATATCAGAAAACATATTAGAGGAAATGTTAAATGTCGGAATAGACTGTTTGCTTTTTGTGAGGGAAAACAATATATGTGACTATGTAAGATTTAGGGGATCTTTAGAATGTTTTCACCGGCTTAAAGTAAACAGTACAAAACTCTTCAATAAACAAGTAAATATAACAAAAATAACTATCATACCAACTGTTTTTTTAGTCTTCAACGCAGAAGATAATCATTACCACGCCAATGGAAAAAAATACTAGTTTCATAAAGTCTCTTTGGATGACGCTAGATCGTATCCAAAATACATGTGCTGAAAATATTACAGCACAAGAAAACAAAACTCTCTATATTTACTGTTACTCCATATCTACACGTGTTTGGCTAGTAGTATTTCTGCAATGGCCATTCAAATCCCGACCCCTTATATTCGAGAGTTCCTTTTGTTAGGGAGTTTTATGTACTTTATGAAAGGTCATTTATCAGGATTCGTTCATATCAGTTCTGTACGCTGCTGAGTTGTATAGCGACTATGATTGCTGGATAGACAAACTAGACGAGAAATACATAAAGTATAACCCGTCTCTTTGTAGGTGTCGTTACATTAAGATTGATATAGCTATCGCACATGCTTATATTATGGAAAATTCAGTGTTATGTGTCACCCTGTGTATCATTTCTACCGACAGAGCTTCCAATTACCCCGGATGCCATGAAGTTTGAAATGTTCAGATATGTTGGCATCACTATAGACAAAAACAGAAGACCCGATCAATTTGGCCGCTGGCAGTATAGGGCTGTTGTTGACAGCAATGTTTATTTTTTCTTGCTAAAATATTTGATAAAAAGAAAACTCGAAAGGGTCCAGGAATATAAGGATGCTAAATCCAATATCTTAGATTTGCTGTTTGGACCAAATGTCAAACATATTGATGTAACTTTTAACGTCTTGGCTTGGAAATATTGTTTAACACACCTGTAGCTCTTATTGTTTTAGCATCGTCATGGAACATGACGAATTCGTCGGATTTATCTTTCATGATACTAACAGACATAAAGAAACGAACAAAATACCTCTACAATGCAGCAAAGATTCATGCGCTTGTTATTTTGAACAACATATGGTATGCAAAGAAGCTTTCAAGTGTCCACTTCTGTTTTCAGTGTTGTTGGTATAAGTGATTCAAAACTACTGCGTTGTAGCAGCTGCAAATTATCAACATATTGTTCAAGACAATGCCAAATAAGAAACTGGAAGATTCATAAAAATACGTGTAGATTTGAATTCTCTATAACAATTCACCACCTTATTTAAGTGTCACCGTTTGAAATATTCTTTCAAAAGCCATGTCGATTTGGAGAAAATCTCTTCCAAATCTCAAATTCAATTTACTGACAATTTACATAAAATTATATAGTATTAGACCAATTGCATACCGTGTAATAAATTATAACTTGTTCATGGAACATAATCCTGTTCTAATGAATTGTTGTTTCAAATATTCACAAAAGCAAATTATTGCATTTCATAACAGATTTCTCAACATTTTTTTAATGAATTCAAAATATATTATTATGTAACTATATGTCTCTTTCTCGTCCTACTTTTGCAATCTCACTTTAAGGATGAACAATGGTTTTGTGTATTTACAACAACAAAACATAAATACAAAAATATCACAAAGTTATCCCGATAATTCAAGTTAAACTAATTGACATTCGCATTAGTTATCATCTTTGTTATGTTTGATTGTCAGGCAGTCGTTATTCAAAACCGTAAAAGACAAATATATCTCGTAATCATGTTCTTTTTTAAATATCTGGGACAACATGGTCGTTGTGAGTCCAACTTTGTTCTAGGAAAAAAATTATGCAAATCTATTAACATTGAGGTTTGTCATACGTTTGACCAAATGTTATTATCAAACACATTAACAGAAATTAATGAAAATTTTCAGAATTGCATACCTGTGAGATATGTTCGGACACACTAAAATGTATATCTTATTCATTTTAGTGTGTACTATTTACCATTATAGTGTAGACTATCAAGCCGATTTGTTATCACATAAGCAACATTATGGGTACCACATGTGGAGCAGGATCTGCATACCCTTCCAGAGCACATGAGATCACCCCTAGTTTTTGGTGGGGTTCTTGCTGTTTATTCTTTAGTTTTCTATGTTGTGTCATGTGTAATATTGTTTGTCTGTTTGTCTTTTTCATTTTTAGCCATGGCGTTGTCAGTTTATTTTCGATTTATGAGTTTGACTGTCCCTTTGGTTTCTTTCGTCCTTATTTTATAGTTTTTTGTAATGATTTTGAAAATGCACGCCCGACACTTTTAATGGTGTGTGTGCCTCTGTAACTGAATCGTTACAATACAAATAAAGGGTAACATTTTAATTTCTTATCCGTCTGATTCTAACTAAGGATGCTCTTTGTTAACGTAATCAAATATGTTTGTTCCCGTTTATTAATTTTAACAATACTGCCGTATCACAGTTGTCAAAAACAAACTTTTCTGGCTATGTACATGATGTATTTCGATCTCTTTGAACATCTTTAGCCGTCTACCTGACGCCTTCTGTTATTCAAAATTACTTCCACAATACCACAACCACCTCCTATTTTGTCACTATCTATTGCAAAATGTTTGATATAGACTTCTTGACTATGAAAGTATCAATATAGAATTGTTGACAACAATTTATTGGTCATTTTTAGTACATTAAAAAACACGCCACTGGATAATGTTTCTCGATACTCTCGCAAATATTAAAATAGATTTTAAGGGCATCCGATACAGTTTCTCGATAAAATGTCATTTTTATAATTTTGAAATATGTTTTATCATTCTCTTCTATCACATAAAATAAACATGTCTTCCAATGGTACGTAGTTATACAGTCAAAATTTATAACATCTTGATTTAGTTGTTCCAAAAATATAATTTGCCTTCATGTTTGGCCTATTTGACATCATTCAAAAAGAGTAACAGTTGACTTGTATTTTTCCACACACAATCACATGTTTGTGACATTTGACTAAATAATTTCGTTCGGGGGTTTAATGAATTCGATAATTGAAAAACAATTGCTACTAGCAATATCATAAACTACTCCACGTTACCGGTTCGTTACGTTGGGTAAAATTATGTTGATATACAATCATGCATTTTTTTTATACTATATTTCTGAAAAATACATTATTATTGTACGTGTTGTGTTTTATATTCATGCTGAAAAAGAATTCCAATTTCCATTTTGCTTTCAGCGATAAACCTTCATCATTGAATTATATATGAGACAATATCTGAAAAAGTCGATTTTCCATGTCCCCAACTTCACCAGCAATTATTTTCTTATTCAACCATCTTTTTTGAAAATTTCAAGTTTCAGTATAAACTAAATTATATAATGCACCAACCCCTGACAATTAAACACTCATTCTTATATTTCTTCCAATAAAATATTGTAATTTAAATGTTCAACCCCCCTAAAATCATGTTGTCCCCTGTGTTTTTTGGAAAACTAAATCATTCAAATAATATCCAAATTAATTAAACAGGCGTCCGATTCTCACATATATGATAAATTATATAATAAACTTGCCCTTTATTTGTCTTTTTTTATTATAACTATAGCATGTAATAAAATTTTGCAAATTTTAAGAGAAAAAAAATTGTCCCCAGGGGTGATTTCTCTCCTGTTACCACTAGGGTTTTTTTACCTGTGGAAACGTTTACAAGACCAAGAGTTATTTTCCCATTATGTATTTTGAGGAGCATCATTTTCTGAATGCATTAGTACAAAGAAATAGATGGAAAGGCGGCCAGGTTTGAAAATTCAAGCCCATCCAAGGTACGAATTTATAGAAAAATACTTTATGGTGTTCTATCCTGTTATAGCCTTTCTTACACTTTCTGAGAATAATTTTAAGTGTGCAACACAACATAAGGTGTGTTTTCATGTCATCTTTTTAAATGTTATATGTCACAGGAAATACACTTACATTTAATGTGATAGAAAGGACAAAAACTATCGCGTAATTCCTTTCTGTTACGTTCTGTCATGTTACCTGATAAAAAGTAACAGCATAACCATCATCAGTAACAGGAAGGATGCTAAAGACCATTTCACTAAAGAATCGAAAAGTTTATCTACTATATGCCAACCATTTCATTTAATTTATGTTATCACCATCTTATCAAATAAATTTCAAAATAATACACAGTATATTGAATAAATAAATAGGGTTTTTCCCTTTGATAACAGCAGAGAACATTGTGCAATTCTAGTATAGTAGAAAGTAACAGCAAGGAATTTATTGCAAATACAGTTTCAAAGGATAAATGATATTGATTGCTGTTATCTTCCAATTGTGACCAATCTAAAATGATATATTTTTCTTAAATTTAAAATAAAGCAGAAAAATCCTCTCTGTTACCAATTCTATCCTGTTACCGTTGTCCTGTTACTCAAGACTCTTTCATGTTACCGACATATCTGACTATATTTAAGTATATTTCTAAACCTTTTGTATTGCAAATGCTAAAATCAATAATTGGCATTTGATAAACTATTGCAGGATATACTAGTAAACCACAAAAAGTGTCTTAAACTTATTTCATATTCCCATTAGAAACTTTTTAAAATTGGTTCACTTTGGTAACAGGAAATGTGCAAATTTCGAGGGTAGTATTAAATTTGTGCAAGCTGTTTGCTTCTTTACAAACAAAAAAGGGAGGTTCATGGAAGAGCCTATACTATCGCTTTAACCTTATACACATCGGACATAGAAATTACCTTAAATGTCCTGATCAGAATCGAATTAATTGATGCAAGCTATATTTTATGGTAGTTTTAACATGTGTAGGCATTATATTCGTGTATCGCTCGGGCAAAATTAATCGCGAATATAATGCCTACCCATGTTAAAACTACAATAAAGCATAGCTTGTATCAATTATTTCTTAAGTGTTGAGGTGTAATACCACCAAATCATGGTTGTATACGAACCTAGACAGAAACAAATATTCCCTTGAATTTGACAGTTGTAGGTAATTAATCCTACATTTTATTGTAATAAAACATTTCTTGTCATAAACATATGTCTTGGGTATTTCAAAACACCATTAATTTTTTATTTAAGGTTTCTATAAAATATTTTGTAAACTTGAGGTTACTTGAGTGGTAATCTTCAAGTGATGGTTATTTTCTTATATGCATTGAAATGTTATTGAATTTCTTTTCTATAGTACTGGACAGGATTTGGGTATTTCAAAGAACACTTTTTTTATTTGGGGTTTCTATAGAATATTTTGTAAACATGAGGCTGCATGATTATTAAATCCTGTACACATGTCAAATAAAGGGAGAAATTTGATTTGTTAACTTCCAGTGATGGTTATTTTATTACATTCAATGAAATGTTATTTTATTTTTTTCTATACTAAAGGACAGTATAAATCTTCACTCATGCCAAGTAATTCTTTTATTGAAACAAAGATAAACTATGCACAATTTTTTTGAAAAGTGCAAATTTAACAAAAACTAACAGGGGAAATCCAATGGTGGTATTACATTTTGATTATTTACCTTATTTATTATTCATCAAGAAAACACTTCCGGTGAACTCATTTATTCTTCTTTTTTTCTGAATTCAAACATATTATTAAAGCTATCGTTTCATCTACAAATTATTTGGTGTTTTTCTGTTTATGTCACCAAATTTGGTGAACCATACTTTTTATTATATTTTTGAATAAAAAGCATAATATAAACTAAATTTTGACAAATTGTTAAAATATCCTATGGAATTCAATGTTAACCAATCTACCGTAAGCTAGATAGGGTGTCTTCTTCCATCTTCGATTTTGAAAAAACAGAAAACAATCGGTCTAGATCTTTGATAAAATGTACAAATTATGTGAGTATTAGGTAACTCATGTCTAAGAATTTTCAAATCAATATAGAAAACGACATGTGTCATCATATTTATTGTTGTATTTAACCAATTTTACCAAAAACAGAATACTTTTGTTAAATTAAAAGTTTTCCAACTCTACCAAATAAGGAGAGACAACTTTAGTGTAAGGGTTGATATTTTAGATGAAGTTTCTTATACAATATATTGTATGAGGAATATGCCTATTGTATTATAAAGCAAGAACACAGGTCCCGAGACCCCACGTTTTGTTTTTCTTATCTGAAAGCATAATATAAGTGCTATCTTCTAATTTTCTATCTCAAACTTTTATTGTATAGTTTTCGTTTTATGGCAGAAAATTGGAATTTCCATGCATAATCTATAAAATATCTGTCAATTTTGTACAACCAATAGCGTGAAAATAAGCGTCGTGACCCATTCTTTTTATTATTCTTTTTTAAACTATGTTTTGCCAAATTATAAAACAAATCTATGGATTATAATAAAGACAACCCATCTACCTTAAATCTAGCAAATATAAAAAACAAAAAGCAAGTATCCAATTCACAACAACGCATTGAACGTTTAGGTAAATTCTATTTTTTTCAATCAGGGAAAACGGAAACCATATAAGGCCATTATGGTATGCCTTAAAGCAAATTTCATTGACACTTTAGTTTTGTTTGATGACAGGAAAACCAGATACAGTGTTACAATGAGTCCTCAACCACAACTGTGTGTTAACAAAATGTCACAGCTTTAGGACTTTTTACAAACTAGCTGTCCAACAAGTTGGCTATAGATCAAATTTACTGATAATAATTTTTTATAAAGGATTACCTGTACTTGTTGCAGAATTACACTCAACAACTCTTACACAACCAAATGACCTTATAAATGTCAATCAAACAACATGTTTCATACACGTGTTTCAAAAATTTAAAACTTAATGAGAGGTTTAGCTAGCTATAAAACCAGGTTTAATCCTCCATTTCTTCCAAGTCAGGAATTTGACAGTTGTTATATATCCATTCGGTTGATGTGTTTGAGCTTCTAATTTCGATATTTGATTAGGGACTTTCCTTTTTAAATTTTCCTCGGAGTTCAGTATTTTTGTTATTTTACTTTTCACCGAAGCCTCCTCGGAATTAAAAATCAAAATAGCGAAAGAAAATAAATCAATAAAAAACGTAATGGTAGTATATATTTTAGATTGAATCATATTTTCTATATAAAACAAATCAAGGTGTGAAAATATCTCGCACTTCAGAGTTTGGTTTTTTTTTTTATTCCATAAGTTTACAACCATTTGCCAGCATAATCTTGAAATTCAGACTTGAAAATAATCTTTACTTTAATAAAATAGGAAACGTGCCTTTACATTTTTGCGTTATAATATGTTGTTTCTCTCCTTAACACTTGAAATAAGAAAAAGTATCTGCGTACCACTCGGGATAATCATGATAAATGAGACAGGGGAGGGGGAATATAGTCTCAGGGTAAACATCATGTGTATGTGAACAAAAATAAACACTTGATTAAGTATATGTGTCCGAAGGGCATATATGAATTTTAAATCAGCAGGAACGCTCAATGAAAAATATCTAAATGCTAAAGTGATGAAAATACCAAAATAATTTTATGACAATGAAGGAACTAACATAAAAGCCAATACAAGGTCAACCATGCATGTTGTTTTTGTCCCGGCTGATAAAGCTGCTAATAATATCATTATTGTTTGACGTAAATTTTATATAGAGGTTCTGCAAAAGGAAATCACCAATTCACCAACATTCCAACTGACTTCATTTTCAGAAATCGACATCTGTAACAATCATAAACTTTTAGCTACTTCTTTACAAGCAGAACCAAACACAATGAAAGTCCCAACTATGTACTGGCTTCCGAAGCTGCACAAAAAACCTTACAAATATAGATTTATTTCATCTTCCAGCCATTGTTCAACTACTAAATTGTCTGTTTTACTTACTAGTTCACTTGGTACAATAAAAAACCTGATAATAAATTGTTCAAATAAGGCCTTTGAAAATAGTCGAATTAATTACTTTTGGAGTGTCAAAAACTCGTTGGAAGTACTTGATAAATTGCATGCATATATTGGTGATTTTGAATCTGTTCAAAGTTTTGATTTTTCTACCCTATATACCACTTTGCCTCATATTCTTATTAAGAAAAAATTCACATCCCTAATTAACTGGGCATTTAAAAAGTCGGAATGCGAGTACATATGTTCAAACTCTTTTAGATCATTTTTTAGTAACAATAAACAAAAGAACTATGTCAATTGGACATGCTTTGATACTATTTATGCACTTGAATTTTTACTTGATAACATTTTTGTTCGCTTTGGATATTCCGTATATCGTCAAGTTATTGGAATTCCAATGGGGACTAACTGTGCACCACTTATTGCGGACCTGTTTTTGTATTGTTATGAGTTACAATTTATGACTAAAATTAGCAAAGACCCATCAAAACAACATTTGATACAAAAATTTAACAATACTTTTAGATATTTGGATGATATATTGGCTCTAAATAATGACGACTTCAGTATGTATACTAAAGAAATTTATCCTGTAGAACTTACTTTAAATAAAGCTAATGATAACAATGACCACTGCCCTTTCCTCGATCTTGATATCTATATCATAAACGGGAAGCTTAATACAAAAATTTATGATAAAAGAGATGATTTTTCATTTCCTATTGTTAATTATCCATTTTTAGATGGTGACGTTCCCTTGTCACCATCTTATGGTGTTTATATATCTCAACTTGTACGATTCGCTCGT
This sequence comes from Mytilus edulis, assembly GCF_963676685.1. Lineage (NCBI taxonomy): Eukaryota > Metazoa > Mollusca > Bivalvia > Mytilida > Mytilidae > Mytilus > Mytilus edulis. The sequence goes on from NC_092354.1 coordinate 39,535,530, forward strand.
GTATGTAACAATGTATTAGATTTTAGCGAGAGAAATTTATGTATTACTGAAAAATTATTACACCAGGGTTTTCGATATCACAAACTGGTCAAAACATTTACTAAATTTTATCACCGGTATAAGAAAATAATTCGTAAATATAACTCTACATGCAGACATCTTATACGTTCAGGCATTTCACATCCAAAATTTTATGGAAATATTCTTTATAAAGCACAAAAATGTCAGTATTCTCCTCAGAAACTAACAAAACCTTTAAATAGACTTATTAAAAGGGGATATAGTTACGATACTGTTGTCAGGTCATTAAAGATTGCATATTTTGGCTTTAACATTGATTCACTGATAGGGTCTTTGCATCGGAACTAAACACATTTATTTCTAAAAAAAACAGTTGTTGGCATGACACGGGTTATGTTCTTCTCATATATTTTATGATAGTATGATACTAAACCCCTAACGGGAGGGATTGTACCTGATATTCATATGATGAAGACATAATCTTTCAATCAGTTTAATTGAGGTCTGGAGCTGGCATGTCAGTTAACTGCTAGTAGTCTGTTGTTATTTATGTATTATTGTCATTTTATTTATTTTCTTTTGTTACATCTTTTGACATCAGACTCGGACTTCTCTTGAACTGAATTTTAATGTGCGTATTGTTATTGTTTTACTTTTCTACATTGGCTAGAGGTATAGGGGGAGGGTTGAGATCTCATAAACATGTTTAACCCCGCCGCAATTTTGCGCCTGTCCCAAGTCAGGAGCCTCTGGCCTTTGTTAGTCTTGTATGATTTTAAATTTTAGTTTCTTGTGTATAATTCGGAGTTTAGTATGACGTCCATTATCACTGTACTATTATGCATATTTTAGGGGCCAGCTGAAGGACACCTACGGGTGCGGGAATTCTCGCTACATTGAAGACCCATTGGTTGCCTTCGGCTGTTGTTTGCTCTATGGTCGGGTGGTTGTCGCTTTGACATATTCACCATTTCCTTTCTCAATTTTATGTAAGATAGTTTCTTAAGTTTTATAATTTCATTACCGGACAATCTAAAAAAAAGAGTAAAAAAACAGAGAACACGGCTTTAATATGACGTTCTTCACCGCCTTTAGTACACAGTCGTGGTAAAATGTGAACATATTGTTTGGGCTGTTCTATTCATACTCCCTCGTCCTATGCTTTTTTTTTATGAATGACCTTGAAGTCATCGAACGATGACGTAAGAATATAAGCATTTTGCGAGAAAACATCGCTTCTTGTTTATTGTTTCCTTGTGGATTAGCACACGACAATTCAAACTGTGGGTGTCCATATTCTTAACTTTAATATTGCAATAACATGTTTAACGAAATTTGTTCTGAAGATGCTTGGATAATATAGCATATTAATCTATTGTAATAAAAATTCATAAAATCTAAGAAAATTTGTAGAATTAGCTAACAAAGTCCTTATATTTGTATAAAGTAACATTTGTTTATGGTGGAAAATTGCTTGCTAGTCCCTCGCTGTGATTAATATTAGATAACTCTGATTAATTTCCCAATCAATCTATAATGAACTGGAGATAAATAATTCGACTTTCATTTATAGTTTTTTTCAAAAATGATGAACGATTCTTTATATTGGTATGTTATCATTTTAAACGTTTCAAATTTATGAAATTATATTCGTACATCAATGTTTTTGATACACCAATAACAAGAACTGAAAGATATTGAACTGATACATTTAGTAATTATTCAAAATTATATTAGAAACCTATACTTAATTATTAATTAATGAACCTGTTAAAGGGAGACCATACTCGCATAACTATTTTTTGAAACGACACATAATACAAAGGAATGTCACTTTTGCATACAAATGGCACATCAATATACTTAATTAACTGTGTATTCGTGCTCCACCTTCAATGAAATTAAATTATAAATATAACCAAAAGTTGTTAATCTTTAGGATAGTGAAGACTAATGAAAGTTAATCCACTGTAAAACATATTTTTTTGAAATTTTGTAATAACTTCCTCAGAAAAATGCTCGAGCCACTTGACTTTCATAGCTCATAATTGACGTTTTTACACAATATTTTAATAAAGTAGGTCAAGAGTATTTGCTTCATAAAGTGTAAGACGCAATTAAAATCGTATGCTTGCATCATTTTACCCAAATACAGATTTAATTAAGTCCTGAACATATTGAAATTTGTTTGTTTATTTTAATCAATACCGGTTTGGAAACAAATAACAAGTATATTTTAAGATCCGACTAAATACCTATATCCCAATATCGTCAGGTAAATATGCTAGATATTATGTTTCTGCTGATATCTTGCCTTTCAGTTAATCATGCTAATCAAGTGAGTTTTCCATCTGTTTTCTCTAAAATGTCTAAAAATAAATTTGTCAGTTGACCATTAGGTTTTTCATAACAGCCATTATAATAAAAGATCAAATATCATATCTATTTAACACAATGGTATGTCTTTACCATGTTTATTTAAAAGAACAGATATTGTTGACACATTCAAAATGTCTGTATAAACATGATTATGATAATCATATGTTCTTATTTCAGGACAGGCATGGATTCAAAAGAGAAAACTGATCATGCTAATAGCAAATGGCTTTATAACGTTTTAAATATAATTGGAGTGAACGATTTTAGAAAGGTTTGCCAGCGACTTTACATGATGGTGGAGATTCTGAATATTTTCAAAAATGACAAAGTCCTTGAATACATAATGGGAAGTACAAGTGAAGGCACAAGCACACCAGGTAACCTTTGCATGTTAAGATGATGTTATCAAGTAAAACTACCAAACCGCAACTCACATAATGCTTTTTATATACAAGTTTTATGATTCTGAGGCTTAGAAAAATACAAATACAGAAACATTGTATTATTTGCTTTATTTTAAAAATATTCAAATGGATTTGTAGGGTGAGTAGACTTGAAGGAATACTTTCGAAAGATTATTAAATTGATCGTTTATCATTGCATTTGAGAATAATTCAGCAGTATACAGACCTTATTATGTTGTTTAAATGCAAATTTCAAAAAAGCCTATTACAAAAACAAGAATAGTATAACTCGTGATTGACATTTCAGTCCGTTGAGTGTTTGATTCTGTACAAAACAGCTACTTTATAGTATTGGATTACCTACCAGCCACGTGGTTTAACAGTAGAGAAATTGACACCAGAGATGTATGAAATATATGTAAACACAAAGCAATTCTTTTCAAATGAAAATATAAAACAAAACTCACTGCATTGAGCATGATCGCGGAAAATTATTTCGACGTGATTTCACTTTGAACCTTTCAAAAAAATATTGTGTAATCATGTCAAATATTTTGATATTTTCTAATGTTGCCTAGTTTCAGGAAAATAGGATTGTGTAATAACGTTTACGTCATTCTTATATTGTATAGGTATGATAGTGGATACTGATTTTTTGTTTTGTGACGAATCAATTCATGTCATCGAAGACTTATCATTTGTTGGAATCTTAAAGAATTCCGAATGCCAATTGAAATTGCAATTCGTAATCGAAAATTCAAGTTCACATGCAGGATACGTTACACTGCAACTGTATAAAGATGGGGTACCATGTTTAGCGTCTACTTTCCCGTTAGATAAGAAAATATTCCCGTTAAAACGGGGCTGCAATGATCGATTATTCTTAATTGAGTCAGTAGAAGTAATGGATCCACCAATGGCCAGAGCAAAGAATAAACCTGCTAAGACACGCATATTTGATAAAAATAACGTCTGTGATCTTGTGGGTTGCTATCGCTGCAGAACATGGCCAACAATTGCACGGGAATGGCTTTCAAGGGATAGATTGTATGGATGGCCTACTAAAGATATGATTCAAGAGTTGAAATCATTGGGATTCTTTGTTGTTAAAAAAGGTCATCCCTTTTCTTCACAAGCAGATTTTGAATGGAGAATATCACTTAATTTGCAAGAAAGGAAACTCATATATAATCTTACAGATATCCAACATAAGTGCTATATTGTCCTTAAAATGATTAATAAGGAATTTTCACCTTCAGAATTTATAACTACTTATCATTGGAAAACGTGTTTGTTTTATGTAATAGAGGGGAATACCCAATCTATCTGGATACAAAAACGCCTATATTATTGTGTAGAGCTGTGTATAAAACAAATGTTAGTTTGGGTTGAAAACGAATTTTGCCCTGATTACTTTATTCCGAAACAAAATTTGTTTGATGGAAGGCTTAATACAGAGTTTAAATTATTTACAAAACAAATGTTAGAAACACTTTTGAAAGAAGGATTTAATTGTTTGCGGTATGTTAAAACTGACAACATTAGTGACTATGTTGAATCAAGAGGATGCGTTGAAACTTTTCATAAACTTCATACAAAAGCAAAGAAAAATACAAAGAAAACGTTCACACGATTTACAAAGTTTTAATATATCGTGTATTAAGCACTCTGAACCTTGGTATTATATGGGGTGCGGAAAGAAAATGCAAAGGCAATATCTATCACTTAATACAGACATTTTGGGGTATGTTACGTACTATACAACATACCAATACAATCACTGAACATACAAAAGAAGATACACAATGCGTATTTTCATTATTGACACCTCATATCCGTACATGTTTAGCAAGTAACATTGCTGCAATGGCTATACAGCATAAGAATCCCCAAGTTCGTGATTTCCTATTATGCGGATCATGTGTTATGTTAATAAAAGGTGATTTATCGGGAAGACTAAAATGTATAACAGTCTTGTACGCTGCTGGGTTGTATAAAGACTGTGACTGGTTCTTAGACCAACTAGACGAAAAATATATAAAAGAAGATTCATCTTTTTGTGGTTGCATACTTACTTTAAATTACAGTGAGCCTAACACGTCAGACGCCCATTTTTGTAATACCTGTCAGTTACAGGTGTCTACCTGTGTCTTTTTTCTGCGAACAGAATTACCAATTATTCCAGATGCCTTACATTATGAAATGTTCAGATATTTTGGTATTTCATTACCAAAAACCAAAACAAGTGGTAAACAGAGAATGCAATGGCGTTACAGGGCTGTTGTTGACGGCAATATTTACTTTTTCATACTCAAATATATGATTAAAAAAAAGCTCGAAAAAGTCCAAGAATATAATAAGGCTATACGTAATTGTTGGGATCTCGCTGAACACGGGAAAAATGTCAACCATCGAGATGTAGCTTGGAACCTGTTGGTTTGGTGTTTTTGTGTAGAAAAACAAACACATTCAGCACTTACGTGCTTGGGAAGATCGTTAGAAATAATGAATTCATCCGAGATAATGCCCGTGGTATGTATTATAGGAGAAGACTCAAAATGGTTTCGAGACCAGTTCAATTCAGTTAAGCTACATGCCATAGTAATTATTTACAAAACTTGGTTTGCAAGAGAGCTAACCAACAATGCCTTTTGCTTTCAGTGTCTTTCCTATATCCTGTACAATCGGGAGAAATTAACAAAATGTAGTAGTTGCAATATAGCCACATTTTGTTCAAAACAATGTCAAAAAATGAACTGGAAGATTCATGAAACAGTTTGTAAAATTGTTAGAAAGAATCAAAATATCTGAATTTTCAAAGTCAAGTAGGAAAAAATTTAGTTGAAGACAAATGTTCAATTTATCCTTATACCTATGTTTGTATCTTGAATCATTGGTTTGTTAATTTTTAACGCTTTCCTTAAATGCAAATTGTAAATGAATCAGATGTCGATGGGAGATTTTGAAAGTTTACATGTTCTTTGAAATTCAACCGCTTTTAAAATGTTGTTTTAGAATAGTACGGCCGCTTTGTGAAAAATTGTGCACATCCTGCTACAAGCATGAAATTTGGCATAGGCCTATCTCAACTATTACTGTTTTATTTCAGATAAGGAGGCATTGGAAAAAAATGTCTCACTTCTAGTAAAATCCAAAAATGGAGGAAATCATACTTAAATCAGCCTAAAATCGAAGGCTAGTATGTGAAAAGGTGTTATTATCATGCTACTATCCTATTGTTTTGTAAAAACCTTTGCTATGTACAACTTTTGGATATAATATGAGGCAGGCATTACCTGTGAAGGTTGACGAAGTCTGTATTAATTTTGTTTTATTCAAACATGTTGATAAACGGAAATACAGTAACGTTTCCGATATTGGTTCTGTTGTTAGGGATTTAATTATGACGTTATTTGAGTTATGACGTCATATTCAATGTAAAAAAAAGAAACTCTGTTACAAATGTATCAGATAACGATTTTTCATATCAAACAATAATTAAAAATGATTGGGTGTTGAATTCCTTCCTATATTTGTTGATATGTTGATAAATATACATGTTATTCAAAGTCTCATGCCAACAAGACCGGAACAGGAAGTAGATCTGAAAAAAAAGTTAACGATTTTGAGTTCATTAGTAGAATAAAAAATTCGGGAAAATTTTCCCGATTTAAAAAAAAAAAAATTTATTGATTTTTCTACCGTAATTGGGGACTTCGTCCCCATATCATATAGATTAAATGTCTTCAAAAACACTATTTCCGGTAAAATATAAATACTAAAATAAGCTTATTTTTTAGGGAGGGTAATTGAAATGTGTTTTAACGCATTGCTACTATCATTCCGTTGTGCGGGAACTTTCCTTTGGTGCTTCTCATGGATACAATTTGTAGGATCGGACATATGTATTTAAAACCCCTACTTCCGGTAATATCCAATATGGCGGACATAGAAATATTTTTATTTTATTTTAATATTCAACTTTTTCAAAATTTAAAGAAATTTTTCGTTTGGGCTGGTCAATTATATTTTTGGCTGTAAGTTATCCTCAAAAACACTAATTCTGTTCAGCTGTAAATGTTTAAATACAAAGTTAACACTTCCGGTAAAAAAAAACAATATGGCGTAAACATCTTAAATGATGTAGAGTTTTTGGATAGATTGATAAAAACAAAATGAAATCACTAAAGTACTTAAACGTTTTTAAGATTACTACTATTTTGCAAAAAATACATGTTTATTCATAGTCACCACCACATGCATGCGAAGCAGTGCACGGGAGACCGGATTGTTCACATTAACAACGACCACTGCATCCTTTCTTTTATCCAAAATGTACAAGCTTATCTATATTATAAATCCAAAAGAAGTACATAACAAAGATTTTTATCAAATATTATGACAGTAGCATGATAATAACACCTTTTCACATACTAGCCTTCAATATTGGGCTGATGTAAGTATAATATCCGCCATTTTGGATTTTACTAGAAGTGAGACATTTTTTTCAAATGCCTCCCTACCTGAAATAAAAGAGTAGTATTTGAGGAAGGTCTATGCCAAATTGAATGCTTGAAGAAGGATGTGCACAATTCGTCTGAAGTATGCTTTTAGCCGCTGCACTAAAAGGATTCAAAAGAAGAGAACCTTCAAGTCCTCGTCATGTGTAGGTCGCTATAAAAAAAAACAGAATCTTTGTAAAAGACTGTTATATACAAACAACAAATTTATATTAGGGACAATTTTCTTAGTTTAAAAACACATCACAAACAAAAAGTTATAAGTGCATAATAGAACGAAACAGAACACAATCCAATAAACTATAACTTATTTGATGGAATAACACTTTCCACTACGGAAAAAATAAATAATCTGTGCTGCAAGTTTTATTCAGATGTTATTTTTTTTACAAATATTGAATACAACGTTTAGTACGGTGACCGAGTAAGGAAAAGTCGCTTATTTAAGGAGTTTAATCGTCATTCGGATAATAATTTAAATAAGTATCGAAACATAACATTGTATGGAACGCCGGAACTGTGTAAATATTTAATAAAGGCAACAGTAGTATACCGCTGTTCAAACTCATAAATCGATGGACAAAAAACAAAATCGGGGTAACAAACTAAAACTGAGGGAAACGCATACATATAAGAGGAGAACAACGAAACAATACTACAATGTAACACACACAGAAACGGACCAAGCATCAGACAAAATCCCACGAGAATAACAAATAAAACATCAAAACCAAATACATGAATTTGGGATAGACAAGTACCGTGACACGTCTTATCGCACTGTCAATTTACACTCAAAAATAAGAGAAAACAAACGACGCAACGTTAAATTGTAACACACACAGAAATGAACTATAATATAACAATTGCCATATTCCTGACTTGGTACAGGACATTTTTAAAGGGAAAAATGGTGGGTTGAACCTGGTTTTGTGGCATGCCATACCTCGCACTTTAATGGCAATGTTAAATATAACATTGAAATGACAACATAATATTACAGGACTACAATACAAATAAATAGGAGAACGTAATGTGTTTTGTCGCTTTGCCTTTACGTCCTGTCATTTCTTCTTTATGTAGTGTGCAGATGCCTTTATATCCTGACACGGCATCTCTGTGTTATGTCAAATTAGTAATTTGTTTGGTCAAACAATTGTATGATATGTCATTGCTAAACTTTGTTGTGTAAAATATGCATTACATTATGCTGTAACTACTATATATTATGTGAATACTTCGGAACTTTATGATCAACCGCCTTTACATACTACATATTTTATCTTATGTTGTGTCTATTCTTCTTTCACGTAAGTCAGTTAATAATTGCGTCCTGTCTCAAGTGTTATTGTTATGTCACATGTTCTTAACGTTTTGTTTTGATACACCTTTGTTCTATGTAAATCTCATGATATAATAGTCTTTTGGCGTTATGTTGTGTTTATACATATGTATCTCCAGTGAAAAACATAATACATCATGATATAATTCATATGCGTTTTGCCGTACAGTTGATACTCTCTGTGAGCATTCATTACGTCATGTGCAAATGCCTTTTACATTATGTGCAAACAACTAATTCGTGTTGTGCAAACCTCGTTCACCCTATGTGCAAACATCGTTTACCTTATGTGCAAAGACTTATTACGTTATGTGCAAATACCTATTAAGTTATGTATAAAAACTACATCATTATGTGCAAACACTATTACGTTATGTGCAAATACCGCTTACATTATGTGCAAACACCGATTATGCTATGTGCAAATGCCTATTACATTATGTCCAAACATCTATTACGCTATGTGCAAACACCTATTACGTTATGTCCAAACACCAATTACGTTATGTACAAACACCTATTACGTTCTGGTTAACGCTTTTTTGACACAGATTACAACAAAACGCATCAGTGATATACACTTTGAAAATTAAGAAAATTATAAGTTTTAGCTTTCTTTAAAAAAACTCTCAACTACTTCGCTGTATTCTTTTTCAAGGTAATATCCATTGGATACTGAATGTGAACTGAAGGTAATATGTGTGCATCGGGTTGTTGATTTAGTATTAGAAATGTAGTATTTTTATTTAATGAATGGCTATTATCTATTTTGAATTTATTGAACCATAAAACTAATTTTTGACTCTTCACATTGAATAATCCGCGAAACGGATTATGTAAAATGTGTAGAGTCAAAAATTAGTTTTATGGTTCAATAAAATCAAAATAAATTATTGCCATTCATTATAAATAAATTTCTATCAAAAATAAGGCTCAAAGAACTTTTTATATTATTTATATTAACAATAACAACGTACATACATGTTGGCGTATGAATACACAACGTCAGAGTAGGCGTGTCGACATCAAAACTGACAACATTGAACATAAAACTAATAATTTTAACCAATCAGAAGACAGTAAAAACAACAAGTTTATTTATATATTGATTGACATAAAAATTTTATATAGATAGTTAGTTTTTTGTTCTACTTAAAGAGTGTGCGTTATGCATCCATTTTTTTTATATTTTGTTCACTTTACTTGTTGAAAATTAAAATCTTTACAAATATATAGACACGATTCTCGAGGTGTGTCTCTTTGGAGGTGTGCCTAAATTGACAAACGTCATAAAATACATTTAATGCATTTAATGCATTTTTTGAAAACATTGTACAAGAACATTTTTAGCAAACAAATCGTACATATTGCAGATTAGCAATGCAAGTAAAGACGTAATAATGATTAATATTTCAATTTTCAATTTCAGTGTGTAATATTTGTATGCATAATAAAACGACCCTGAATTAATAACATTTGATCTGAAATGTAATACACACAGTTAATTTCCCGGCATTTGATGGCTTAATATTCTCAAAGGAAACAGTCTGTAAATATTAAGCCAATAGTTGTTGCTGAATTTCAGCAACATCATGAAGCAACCAAACATAATTTATATGTAGACTGAATTTATGGTTGAAATTGTCAAAAATTGGTATAACAGGGAAACTTTTATCATTACTAAAATCAATGTATTCAAATGTGAAATCATGTGTACGAATTGATGGTTTTTATTCAGAGCAGTTCACGAGTACAGTTGGCTTAATGCAAGGGGAAGTACTCTCTCCAATCCTTTTTTCAGTGTACGTGAACGATTTTGAAATGGAATTTTTAAATAACGGTAATGTACCGTATAAAGTACAGGAATTGTCTCTATTTTTGCTTATGTATTCCGATGATATGATACTATTTTCTGATTCTGTAAAAGGTTTACAAGATATGTTGGACACACTTTTATTGTACACTCAAAAATGGGGTTTAACTGTGAACAATGCTAAAACAAAAATTATGGTATTTAGAAATGGTGGTAATGTGAGGGTTGAAGAAAAGTGGTATTTTGATGGTAGTGTTATTGACATTGTTGTTGAATTTTGTTATTTAGGTATTCTGTTGAATTATAACGGAAAATTTTTAAAAATTCAAAAACAATTAGCTGAACAAGGCAGGAAAGCTGTATTTGCCTTGGAATCAAAAGTTTCATGCTTATATTTAAATGTTTTCACACACCTTAATTTGTCTGAATGACTTCTGGTATAACCAAGATAATTTAGTTGTAAATGACACTCTTAAGTATTTTGTCAAAACTAGAATATTTGATCAAGCTAATCAATATTTGAATCAATTATTGGATGGCTCGCCAAAGTGTTTTTTATATAAATACTGTGTAAATAATGTTCGTTTAAAATTTTACCTTACTAAACAAGTGAATTTTAGAGTGTATCTAACGAGAATAAGATTGTCTTCACATAACTTATTTGTTGAAACAGGACGATATCACGGTATTAATAGATCAGAAAGAAAATGCACTCTCTGTATTTTAAATACAATAGAAGACGAGTTTCATTTCATTTTACAGTGTGATTGTTATAATGCAATTAGGAGACAGTATATTAAACCATATTATTATAAGCGTCCATCGTCATTCAAGCTTATACAGTTGTTGAGCACAGAATATGTAAAAGACATATGTAACGTTTGTAAATTTCTTTTCCATGCATTTAAACGTAGAACAGACATGTTATAAGTTACCAATACTTAATATAGATTATTATTCTTCTCGGATGTATTCATTTATCGGTTATGTATGTTTTATATATTTATTTATGATATATTGTATTTGCATATATATTATATTTGTACTGATGAGCATCATTTGCTCAAAGTAATAAAGAATTGAATTGAATATGTGACAAGTAATTATTTCAAGATGGCGTGTATATCGACTGAAACTAAAAGCTCTGCCCTGTTATTCGACGCAAAAAAAAGCTACATGTAAAAAATAAAATGCAACCTCATTTCTTTACGGAAAATGTGAACAGAAAATAAGTTGATATAAAAATAAGAAGACGTGGTATGATTGCCAAGGAGACAACTCTCCACAAGAGACCAAACTGACACAGAAATTAACTACTTTTGGTCACCGTACGGCCTTCAACAATGAACAAAGCCCATACCGCATAGTCAACATTAAAAGGCCCCGAAAAGAATATGTAAAACAATTCAAACGAGAGCACTAACGGCCATGTTTATGTAATGTTCTTTTCCATCTACACCAAGCGGGTCATTTCATAGGTCGCCATATCTTGCATACATAATCATAACATATGGTTTTGGAAGGCGCCAAATTACATTTATGAATTATAGACTTTTGACAAGGTCAACACATTATATATGCGTCTATTCAGATTATATTGACTGAGGACGAAGATATTTTCTCGCCACCTCTTATTTTGTATTTTTTTTTAATTAGCAGGGAGTTTGGGCAAAACTGTGTCCCGAGCCCCCTTTAATCAAACTGCTTATAGAACCAACAAACGCAGCTCCATCATTTTTTAAAACTCTGGTTCCGCAACTGGTTATTAAATGAGAAATCAAAAAGGTTTTTTTTAACATAAATTAGTAATACGAAAGTTTCGTTAAACTCGTTAGAAACATAAATAAAGTAAAAACATCTTTAATATTTATACACACGTACAGAAAAAGTGTGTTACCGCATGCGGAAGAATATCTCAAGAACGTTTTCGATATCCCATGCAGAGTTATCTGTCTTTGCTCCCTCTCTCTGCGTGGGACATTGAATGTTTTGCTGGAAAATATAAATGCCCACTCAAATGCAATCTATTAGAAAAATCGAAATATTACAGAAGAGTGTCCACCATGCACTTGCACAGGACTATAATTAATATAGTGCAATACAAATGGATGAAAATTATATATACATTAACTGTAATTTACAAATATTAAAATAATGTTTAACAAAAAAACAGAGTTTACTGATTTGTATCACTTCTACGATGAGGTTGAATTGATCATCCACGCACAGAAAAAAATATATATCTGTACTTTAACGTCACTTTCAGGTAAAGAGATGTGATTTGGTTTTCTGAGACAGGTGCTTGTGACCATCCACAAGAACTTGCGGTCATCCGATGTCCAGTACTTCAGTTCTTTGATTCATATCTTTAACATAAAGATGTTCTCAAATAGTAATAAAACATAACAAGGGTTTTATATTTTTTACAAATGTCTTATTGTCCTTATATTATCTTTATTCATTTTGAGAACTCAAATCGTATCAATGACATACTGCACATTTAAAGATTTTTGAAAACTGGGAGTTAGCTGGTAATTGTTTCATGGTGCTTTAAACGGATGAACAAGAGGGTTCCGAAATTCCAATAATACAAAAAAGTGAACTTTCTTAATTTATAATCAGTAGCAGGAAAATTACAGAAGAATGTTAGACTTCCCGTTCATGTTAAAGTCTGTCACAGTTTTCTTTTCGTTATATAGGTGGGTTTTTTTTAAAGAATTTTGACTAAATATGTTACGTCGATTTCAAGGCGAATAAGATTGCATCAATTCAAGATTGTTTCCGCACTTTGAGGATAATTTGGATTGAATCATATGAACTTCATGACTCGCTAGCCATTTATGAAAAAAAAACGTCTCGCTTTAACAGTAGCCGAGAAAAGGGGGACCGATATATCTAAAAATTCGTAAGGGTTCCCCAGTGTCTCGACTACTTTTACTGTTGATCGCAGGGTCAACAAAAATGAGAAAGAAATCAATAAAAATATTCCTCTTAATACGATCTTTGACTGTAAGAAGCTTCTGTCCACGTTTGGTAAAAATACAGGCTAGTTTATGAATCTAATAAATGTTTAAAAAAATGAACTTCAGACTGTAATGTTTAACTGGAGTCCATTCATAAGTAAAACACCGGTACAAAATCTTAACAAAATTTCTTTCCAGATTCTAGCTTTTGAACAAAAACAAGCTTCTGTCCAAGTTTGGTACAAATCCAAAAGAGTATAAAAAAGTTATTCAAATTCTAAAAACATTAACCACAGAGTGAATTTGTTGTTTCACCGAGTGAATGTAATATTTCCTGGCAGAAAATCTAAGTTCATTTATAAGTAAAATACGGAAAAAATGGAATTTCACTTTTACAAATTTTAATTCTGGATACTACATGTATCTTATGATCATAAACAAGCTTCTGTCCAAGTTTGGTAGAAATCCAGGATAGTTTAAGAAAGTTATTTCAATTTCAAAAACTTTAACCACAGAGTAAATATTTGTAAACGCCGCCGCCGACGACCATGACGACACCGACGACGACGGAATGTAGGATCGCTATGTCTCTCTTTTTCGATTTAAGTCGAAGGCTTGACAAAAATGGCAATATTAAACGGAAACTGTCAAAACAGATTTTAGAATGATAACATTTAGATCCAATAAAATTGAGAATGGAAATATATTTGTATGAAATTTTATATTTTTTAAAATAAGATTTGTCAGAATAATGATGTGCAGCAAATTCCTTTTATAAACATTTGGCTTAATTGTGTATTTAGCTATATTTATCGAACCATTCGCGTTCATAACTAAACGCATCGAAGCTTACCGTTTATACCGTATATCCCGTAATAATATTCATTGAATTTATGACTCTCCGTTCGGAAAATAAGTTTATGTTTCTAATTTTTACGACGATATTCGTTGAAATATTGAACAAAAAGATAAATTCATATCAACAACTGCGGATTAATGTATTGATTATAAATGTACTTTGTCGGTAATTGTGAAATTTATTTGTACGAGCTTTAAAAACAGGACGAAAAGCAAGGCCGAATTTTCTCCTGTTTCGCAGCGAGAACTAATACATTTTATATTTCTGACAATGTACATATATTGTTTACAATTTACACCTGGTATTTGAGAATAAGTTGTTTCTGATTTTTACAATTATTGAAACGCAGACTCGAAGAAAACCCCGAAATGAACTATTGCCAGAAAGAAATCCATATTACCGATTGATCAAAATGGAAGCGGGTAGCAGGAAAATTTATTTGTATTTGTACAAACAAAGCAAAAAAAAAATGTTGTTTACCTGTTATTTGTATACAATAACTAGCTAATAGCAGGATAAAAGCGAATTACTTAACTGTAACCATTTTTTTTTTAAACTGGTGAAAAAATTTAATGGGTTAAAAAAAAAAAGATTAGCTGACTATGCGGTATGAGTTTTTTGTTAAAGGCCATAAGGGGATCTATTGTTGTTTATTTCTTTGTCATTTGGCCTTTCTTGGAGAATTGTCTCATTGGCATTCATACCACATCTTTTTTATAGATAGTCAGTATTTTCTGAAATTCAAAGGAAAAATTATGTTATGATGACCACTTAAGCAACGAAATTATCTATTTATTCTTATAGACAACAAAAGAAACGATATGCACATCACTTATAAAAAAAATAATAGAAGAAAACAATAACAATTTACTAGATTATGTATTTTTTTTGTATCGTTCTTGATGACACGATTCGAAAAGTTACCGGACCAAATACGGATAAATGAAAGTCCTTATCTGGAATTTCAAGTTGCGGGATTAAATTTCGAGTATGGCCAGTGAAGGTGAAACAGGGCTGATAACCCTTTCTTTCAGAATAATTTGGTATGCGTCATTTTTGTGGATTACAGGATAACGCAGTTTTTAATATGAAAAAAATAGGTTTTTTTAGAGAAAATGCAGCTTTTTGTTACACACATCTACCTGTCTGATCTAAAATCGAATCAAATTTTTCCAAAATCCCTGTTAGTTTAAAAAAAATATTGTCAGATAAGAGGGGCGGGTCCCCTGACCACCTCTTTTCAGGACACACACCTTTTCAACACGCCTTGTCAGGGAAGTAGGAAATAATAAGTCTTAGGAAGGTTATTCAGAATAATATTCACAACTGTTAAAGTAAATGAACGAAAATAAAATCTTAAACATTTTGTAGGATTCCTTAGCTGCTACATGGATCGTGGGAGACGCCATTACATTTGTAGCATTAATCTAGAACAGATGAAAACCATACTGGGAGTGTAATAACAAATCATCCTGGTCTCTTGTGCAGAGTTGTCACATTGTCATTCGTACCACATCTTCTTTTTATATCGTTTTGTTCCTTTCGGTTGCACCTCTTGGAAACAAGAGTCGTTTCTGTATACTTGTTAAAATTTTCAACAAGTAAAGTGAACAAATTTTCAAATGAAATTGAGTATGGAAATGGGGTATGTGTCAAAGAGACAACAACCCGACCATAGAAAAAACAACGGCATGATGCATAACGCACACTTTTAAAGTGGAGCAAAATAATTTCCCATAAAACTAGACACATTGTATGTATATAGCATTTTTACACCAATCAATATAATTATAAAAATCCACAGTTTGTTAGAAAGGTCAAAATTTTAATTTTCTTCATTTTCAAAATGCATATCATTGATGCGTTTTGTTTAAATCTGTGTCAAAAAAGCGTTTACCAGAAAGTAATAGGTGTTTGCACATAGCGTAATAGGTGTTTGGACATAACGTAACAGGTGTTTGTACATAACGTGATAGATGTTTGGACATAATGTAATAGGCATTTGCACATAACGTACATGGTGTTTGCACATAATGTTATAGGCATTTGCACATAACGTAATAGTGTTTGTACGTAATAATGTAGTTTTTATACATAACTTAATAGGTATTTGCACATAACGTAATAGGTGTTTGCACATCAGGTTAACGATGTTTGCACATAGGGTGAACGATGTTTGCACATAAGGTAAACGAGGTTTGCACAAAACGTATTCGTTGTTTATAGTGTTAGTGTAAACATGCACAAACATGCACAAACGTAACGATTTTAGTGAGATCTATAAAAGCCAAACGACTGATCAGAGGGTATGAAACTGCTGTGATATATGCCGTTTAAAAATTATAATCAACACGAGAGTCATAGATTCTAGTTTTGAATCGTTTATCGAAGTCCATATTTAGGATTATATCATGAAGCAGATTATTTTCTTATATGTTGTATCTTTAATCTTAAGTTCACTGGAATATATGCACGTCCGAGGGTATTACCAGCCAAGTAGTCAGCGATGTTATGTGGAGAAAATATAGCATTGGTATATTTATTGTTTATTGCTTTACTATGTTTACTGTGTATGAAATGTTGAATCATAAGAGTAAACTTGCACATTGCCTAAGTCTTTAGCTTTGCTGATTGTTGACGGACATACAATGATTTATAGTTTTTCATTTCTGTGTCACTTGGTCTCACGTGGAGAGTTGTCTCATTGGCAATCAAACCATATCTTCTTATTTTTATATTTAGCGCAATTTTTCAGAATTGTTGTTATCTAAATAAAGGCAAAAGTCGTATACCTCTGTTGAAGCTCTCCAACTTCGTATTTGATTAAAGTTTTTGTTAACGAAAAACGCTTCTTGTTTACTGTTGTTTGTCATTTGATCTTTTTTCCTTTTTTATCCATGACATTGTCAGTTTATTTTTGACTTAAAATAATCTTTCGCCTCTCATGCTCTACCCAAGGAATAGATTAACTTAGCTCTATTTGGCAAAATCTTTCGGAATTTAGGGTCCTCAATGCTCTTCAACTTCGTGTTTTGTTTGACCTTTTAATTTTGTTTTATTCGACTTGGTGACTTTTTTTGTAGACAACGTACGACCTCTAGCAATAAGTTATACCCATATAAAGCAATCAGCTATATTAGGCACCTGCATGCAAAATGGGGAACAATTTTAACCTAAAAAAATAAGCACCTGATTACAGGAAAAATCTTTAATAGACACCACTAAATAACAGGACAGGTCACGGACTCCTGACTTCTAATGGGTTCATTTTGAAGTCTGTCATGTCTCATTCACTCGCAAACTACATGACTTAGTACTTTGTCGGTTAATGAAACGCAGAATTTACAACTCAAAACATTCTATAAAATCAATCTTGTGTCCTTATAAAAAAATTTCCATGTATTTCTTAAAAAAAAATTAGCCAGAAATAGAATTTGACCCCGATTATAAGGTTTACTGTTACAAGATAAAAATGTTTTAAGTTGATTTAAAAACATGTGCGAAAGTTAAATAGATCTATCTGTGTAAGTTTTATTCTAAAGCGTTGATCTTTACATACCTAATAAGTCAAGATAAGAGATTTTGGCAAAATTTGACATTGTCCAATAATCAATGTAAAGTTACCCATTTTCATTGATTTTTTCGTTGAAAATCAAAATGAGTACTATTTTAGACGTCAGGAAATAAACGCAGGTACGTAAATTTTCAAGAAAAGGCGTTTCCCCTATTTAATCACTGTATTAGTTTTGATTCATCGTGATTTTGGTCAATAAACCCTAATTTGAAATTTAAGCTAGAAAAGGGGCAATTTTAGGGCCTTTTCGAACCTACTTTGTGAACACAACATACAGACATGACAGGTAAAAATATTTTTTTAAAAATAGGGGTACAGCAGTCAACAATGTGTTATAATCTTAATCGCTATTAAGACAAACAAATATGTAACAAAAAACACAAAAGCACATAAGTAAAAATGAAAGACAAGAATACAAAAATTTATCATAGCACAATAACACAATAACGGTATGTATAAGTACAGAGTCACGTCATATGTAACAAAGAAACACAAAAAGGCAAATAGACAAAGCACACTAGTAAAATGAAAGACAAGAATACAAAAATCATCATAGAACAATAACACAATGATGGGATGCATAAATACAGAGCCACATCAAATGAATACCATCATACATATACTAAACAGTAAAATTAATATTTATAAGTAGTACTTTCTTCCACTCTTCTAGAGTAACGGAGAAATAAGTAAAAAGGCAAGTCAAAATGAAGAAAAAAGTGTACTTTGCCTCAAATGTGTTTAATTCTCATTAAATAGTGTACATTGTACAAAATGTATGAAAAGAAGATATCAACATTGAAATTGCAAAACTAGTGATTTAAAGCGTCTCAATGTTTGTATATATTTGAATGGAACGAAAAAATGGACTATGTCAAAATGGAAGGACCTCGTTTTCTCTTTGTATAGGACCCAGTTTTCCAACGACAGCTTTATAAAAAGCAACGTTATATTAAAAAAAAAAGATGTGGTATGATTGCCAATGAGACAACTCTACACAAGAGACCCGTATCTGAACATTTTCCGTCAAACGAAATTCAATATTTATTTTATTGTAAAGCAAGCTATCGTGTTGAAATTTATTTAAAAGGGAATCTTTCGAAATAAGTAATTAATCGTGCACCTTGATTGATTGGAATATTTATTAAGAAAATCGCATTCAAATGTGTGTCATTCAATTTACAAGGCCGAACAGTTTTTATACACTATATGAACACTTCGATTTACATAATTCATAATTTAAGAAAAAAAGTATTCGTTTCTCTGTATTTCGCCGTAAAAGTTTTCGTTTTTTTTCAAAGCAAAATTATTTTAATATTTTGTCAATAAGCAGGAATACAAGTGTTTACGGAATCAAATAAACGATAAGTTGTCCTCTTAATGAAATCGTTTTCCAACAAGGCATCACACTCCTGTTGAACCATTTATTTTAATTTACGTTATACGGTTTTGCAATTTTTCAATGACAAAACCGGATCATGCTTTGATAGATTTAGGGAAGAAACCGGGTCATACACTTTGACCGGGTCTTTCAATGTTGACATGGACCATTATTTCGTACCCTGAACATAATTATAAATATTGAGATGCACAAAAAGTTTAGTCTTGCAATTTTCCGTCTTAAATTTTTTCTGTCTTTAACTTTCTAGCTTTAGTACAGTTTTCATTTGGGGACACTCACACGAATAAAAATGAAAGCTAATGATGTATAAAAACCTAATACGTTCTAAACAATATGACTTTGATAGTCAAGATATTATTTATTTTATGGATTGTTAATGTAGGTAGTGTCCTAAGCAAGAAAAAGATAACATACATCTGATTATGTTAATTAATGTCAAGCTCCAATCTACTTCTCACATACATATTGCAACAACGATGTGCAAGAAACATCGTTCCATCGGTACGAAAAGGATTTCAACAACTCTGCACAATCCTGATTTCTATAATTATTAGGCTGGTTATTGCCCCAGTTCGTAAAATCTACAAATGTGTCATCATAAATCCATCGCCATGTTCCTTCTTGGACAATATCATGTGCACCAATTCTCAGTTTATCAATGTTTTTCTCTGAAAGATAACATAGATTGATTTTTCTAAAAACAATGAGCTGCAAAGATTTGATGCATTTGAAATATCACATAGTTCCGTAATAAAAACTGTATGTACTACTTCTTGTGATAGTTTTTGAATAATTCGATAAATCATGGTATTTATTAACTGGATATTCACGGGTGTATCACTATTTGTTCCGATGATATAAGATTTGACCAAAATCAGCCAGTATAAAACATGTATAACTTATATAACAAGGTTCCGTTTTGAAGACCGTACTTTGACCTTTAATGGTTTACTTTTTTCAAATTGTGACTTGGATAGAGGGTTGTCTCATTGGCACTCATACCACATCTTCTTATATCTATATCGTGAGCCTACAACTCAGACGTTGACGTTTGGTGCTGTAAATCATGCTTGTTTTATTTGTTCCTTTGTATCTTCCTATTATCTTGAAAATTATAATTGAACCCGTAACCAGCAAAATTGAACAGCAACACTATGTCTCCAACTAATGTACGAGACTGAATATACCAATCGGGTTCTTCTAATTGAAATAAATAAATAAATAAATAAACATTATTCTTGTCATGCTCTCGAGATCGCTTCATCCGAAGCATGGACAATTAAGTAAACCAAAAGTGTTTTTATGATCTCCAGAGTGTATGAATTACTTGTCGATATATTATCCTTAGTAATCGCCATGATTGAAAATATAACAAAGGAATAAGGTAAATAATAAAGAAATATAAACAGTTACGATCGATTGTAATCTGAATGAAAGGATGCAACAGCATTTCAAGGAATAAAATATAAAAAAGTCATCCAGTTTACACACACTCTTCAAAATCAGATACACAATATACCAAGTTATACATCGATCGTTACGAGTGTATACTCACCAATCATAACATTTTGCAGCCAGAGATTTTCAGATGCATCCTCTATTTTAACCAAGTGAGAACCTTTCCTCTGGCAATCAGTCTGAAACGATAAAGTCGCATCAATATGTGTGTCATTTGTTTATCAAAATTGCCACATCAAAGTTTACACTTGCACTATATTTTACGTATTACACAAGAGATCTTCCAAAATCATTTAAGGAAATATGTAGGCATAATTTAAGGGACATGCACTGCACATCATGATGAAGGACGTTTTCAGTCTTAAAATTATAATTTTTTAATAATATGGTATAATTCTTTTTGTAAAAGCACTATTTGTTATACACATACATGACATATGAATCATTGTTATTAGAAAAAATAGAAATTAACAAAAAAATTCGTAATTGAAATATTACGATAGTGGTATCATATTTGGTAAGAATTGTAAGGATATCCGTAACTTTGTTAATATGCTAAAAATTTAAACATGTGCATATTCAAGTTAAGATAAATTAACAATTTATCAGTTGCTCTAATCAAAAATATCAACTGGCCTGGAGAACGGTGCCTTGCTATAGAAAACCGATGGGGAAATATGTACGGTTAATGTGTTTGGTAACGTTCAAAATAGATTAGGAAATGTTCTTATACCTTCATTGAGACAAAAAAACATTATATTTTAAAACGTTTGATATCAATATTCATTAAAAAAACTGAAACGCTTCCTAAACACTTTAAACGTATTATGATTTTCATAGGCAGCAGTTCATTGTTTCAATCGAGCACATGTATTCGATTAAGAAATGAAAACAGTTTGTGCTTGAATTGCAAAAAGACCATTAAAAAAAACCGCATTTCTAATTTGCCAATGATTGAATAAAAATCTGATAATTTCATATAAAACTATCTTCACTTGTTACAAAAACGTAAAAAGAGTAAATACACAACAATATTATCATTAAAAATAATGCACGATTGTCACCTCCTTAAATAATTACAAATGTTTGTACATATATGCAAGTTATGAGATATGTTTAAAAGTATTTTGGCCTTGTAGGAAGCACAGTAGTATTTACCCTTCAGGAACTGTGTTGCTTTTTATGTACATTATTTAGGTCAATGTATCAGAGCACTCTGAGAAAAAAAAACAGGTACTAATGAGCATATTTTTCCCAAGCTATGGGATGAACCAGGTGTAGAAAAATATGAAATATTTTTATATATAGATATTTTTTATGTGTTTATGTTGTATTCAGTACATGATAAAATACATAGAAACACGACTGGGGCTAATACTGATTCATATTCAAATTCATGTCTGAATATCATAATAAAAGTATTTCAGTTAACTGTGTATATAAGTTCTGGTCATTGAAAGAACGTGGTGAACATTTTGTATTGGCTATGCTTATCCGTATGACCCAGTAAGTACTACCATGCCACCCTGAACTAATCAGTTTCGTAGAGAAAATTATGGAACCGACCATTTAATGTTGGTGTTTGTGTGTGTGCTAAACAGGCGGTGGCGGTTGGTATCATTTGGTCCCAAATTTCTTGAAAACAGACAATTTTGTGCCTGTCCCAAGTCAGGAGCCTCTGGCCTTTGTTAGTCTTGTATGGTTTTTAATTTTAGTTTCTTGTGTATAATTTGGAGTTAAGTATGACGTCCATTATCACTGTACAAGTATACATATTTTTAGGGGCCAGCTTAAGGACACATACGGGTGCGGGAATTCTCGCTACATTAAAGACCTATTGGTGGCCTTCTGCTGTTGTCTGCTCTATGGTCGGGTTGTTGTCGCTTTGACACATTCCCCATTTCCTTTCTCAATTTTGATTGTCCATCTTTGGACTAAGAAACACTTGTTTCAAAATTATTAACTGTAATAAATGCAAGGATTGTCAGTTTTTCAGATTTTTTCCAGGCAATCCGGCTTCATTCACCAATGAAAAATTGAGCACCAAGAAGTAGCCAAAAGTTCTTCAAGAGTCGTTTAAACACAAATCAATGAATCAATCAACCAATTGATACGCTAATAAGCGTGTTGTAGGTATGCCATATGTGAAGATAGTTTCGCAGACTAATACAACTTTCATAGCTAAAAATCTAATTCCTCAAAGTAATTCTTATAGTAGGGCTATTTACTGTTTATATTATCGTTACTAAAATTAGTGTTAAGTTTTCTACCATTTGCCACTTACCTCAGAATCTTCCAACGTTTTTTTATCAGGTCCGATGTAATAACAATGGCCACCAAATACTATCCATCCGGTCTCACATTGTATTTCTGAGAAGAACAAAATATATAATACCATACCTTAACTGAATTTTCATTCTGGTATAATACATATAACAAGTTCATTCAATGTTTTGCCCGGAATATCTAAACTATATTTCACTCATTACATGTATCAACTTATCATATTGAGAGGTTTATGATATTTATCAGTATACCAGACAATACCATATAATCTTATTTTGGATGTAACGCGTTTTCTGATTGGCTGACAATGTTTTGTCTATCAGCTCATAGACAATATTTTGTCATGTGACCGTGACGTCATCAACGTTTTTCTTAATTAATCCGGCTTAAAATGAAATAGAGAATTAGATTATAAGGAATGACTGTTATATTTTTTCTGTCTATTCGAAATAACATAAAAAAATGTAGTGCACACTTTAAAATAACCCTAAAATAGAATAAATATTACAGTCAATCCTTAAATAACAAATGCAATTACAGAATTAGCTCTGAAGGATCAGGAAATTGACCTACTTGAACCTACATTTCTATCACCTTTGGTATCGTAACTTCATTTCTGTCGACGACCACGTGATAACATCTGATTTTGTCAGGTGTTATGGACCTCCCCCTTTTTGGATTAAATTGTAGTTCGGTATTTTCGTCACATTCTCGTTCATACTTTTTCACATATATTCGGTGACAGAACAATTTGTTTTGCCCTCCCTCTTTATCCAAAATACATTATGTCAATGTTGTTGATTTCGTGCTTTTTTTGTTTGCTACCTTTATTTGTCTTTTCTAGATCAATTGTTGAGACTGAAATATCGGTAAAAAATGTCAGCTAAATTTATAGAGTATACATGTGTACTGTGTAAATGTCTTACCACAGATAAATATAGGTTTCCATTTTCCTGTTTCACGACAGACAGCAAAAGGTTTTCCAGATATCTTCATTCCTTTCATACACTTATACATCATGCCGTGGCCCAGGTCTCTTGAAAGTCCAAATGGTTCATGCAATAGAGCATTGGGGACATTAGGATTTCCGATACAATCTAAAATTCATTTCTTTAATTAATGAATTAACTTTATTATCACAAATAGACTAACACAACATGTATGAACAAAGATATACATAGTGGCATATTCCCAGCAAGGAAGTTTTAAATCAAAAACAACATTGGAGAATATAATGGTATACAATTGGGTTTAACATGCATACATATCTTATAAAGAGGGAATCTTGATTCGATTTTGAATATCTAACTGTGGTGTTTAGATTGATCGACCAAAACAGACATTTATTCAGTCGGGGCACTTAGCGAACTCCATAATATTATGGAATTGGCTAAATTTGACTGCTTTATGAAAAGCCATAATATTATGAGATTAAATAATATTTCCAGTAATATTATGTGTGTCCATAATTTTGAATATTATTGAATTTCATAATTATGCATAAAAAAATAAAATTTGATGTGTCCGAAAAACAATGTTTTGGGTACTGCTATCAAGTTCCGTAATTTATTAATCTTAAAATGCTATTTTTATGATCATCTATTGATTATATTCATCCGACAATCGTCGCCTTTCTCGCGTCATATTTAAAATGCTGTCGACTTCAATGTCTTTTATCTAGAACAATATTTTGTTCAAGGGAGACAAATCGTGTCGTCTTATAAGCCATATTTTTGTTAAGTGTATTATCGTTCCTTAAACAATGAATCTATCGTGTTGTAGAAAATAAATGTAGAAAATAAGTGTGTCAGTTGACCTCGTTTACAATACATTAGTTTTATCAGTGGGGAATGTTATAAAAAAATAGTACACATCCGTCAGACGTCTTTTTAAATTATAAATGACTATATAAACAATAGGTATAGAAACACATTACTTTCGCGTGTTTATACGTCTTGATTTGACGAAATTTACTTAATGGTCAGATCCACAAAAACTCATTACATGCAATTGTTATTGTTTACAATTCAGTTTATGTTGCAGACCGTTTCAATGTTACTTATGTGTGTTTGTGTATATTGGTTAAAGTGGGTACATTAATTCGAATACACATACAACGTATTTTTCCTGTCACCATTAAATTTGAAATGTTCCTTTTCAAATCCTTCAAAATTAAAATTTTGTCTTTAATTGAAATGTCTCTTCTGTTGTCTTACATGTAAATAAAAAATACATCTTAGTATAAAAATCGAGACACCACGACAGAAATTTAAAAAAAAATCACAATCTACAAACATAGGCAGGTAGAAATTAGATATTTATTTTGGTGTATTATCAATAAATATTTATTTTGACGTCGGTCAATATTTAATGATAGATACACCTGAGTATTCAAAACAGCACTATGATTGTTGTTTCTCTACATGACACGTTAAATATCAAAATTAAGTTATTGTCCATTTGACTTCTATATATCTGCTGAACAAAATTCTTAAAAAAATTAAGATAACATATTGGTTCTCGAGAACCACAAAATTAATTTATATACAAGTATAAAAACAGCAGAAGAAATAAATTGTAAATATTAAACTATTTCAATGCGAAGCAAGGCCATGTAATACAATATTATTCAGTTCAGCAGTATGAATAATTGGTAAGAAACAGATGACATAATTTACGTTTGATATGAAAATATATACACATTGCAGAATGAACTCATAATATTAATGCCTAGTTGAAATTATATCACAACGTACTAATGGGAGTGCAACCTGTCAAAATAATCTTTTTGCAATAAAGATATAAGTATGAAATGTGGATGATGACTTATGCATGAAGACATTTATAATAGACTTTTATTTTTGTTTGTTAATATATAATATTTAAATTAAAAATAATAATATTCTATTTCTATTTATCCAAATTTATTCGTTGACTTCTTTGCACATCATACTAGTCAAAACACGAAGTTTGTTAGTCAAAATATAATACAGAATAATATAAAAAAATATATTAAATATTTATAATATAGAGATCTGAACACTCCAAAGGAAAACAAATATCAATTACTACGTGTTAATCGCAATTCATTGAATGGTAAATCAGTTGATTCAAACAATAAAATATAATATAAAAGCTACGACAAATGTTGTATAAAGGTTTAAAAATTGTTCTATTATCTTGGCTAATATTCTAAAACTATAACACCTATATTCCTTAATTTCCGAATGAAGTAGTATTTTTTTTTCATATTTGCAAAAGTAAACCAATTACAAATAAAATACATAAAAACTAAAATTAAGATATACCGTACAGCAAGTTGCATCTTTTTAAAATTTCCTATGCATTGTTATGTAAAGAAAAATAAGAACACTATACAAGTTCAAATTCATGACCATTATTTAAAGTATTTTCTATTAGCAGAGTTCTACATTACTTTATATAAGCTATGAGGGTATCGCCCAGTTGGTTATAGCGCGCTCACCTTGTGTGCGAGAAGTAGATGTTTGATGCAAGCTGGACCAAACGTAAGATTTGAAAGGTGTTTGTCCGCTCTCTTCTACTCAGCTTAAGATATTGATAGTAATGACATATTGCTCCGGATTCACAATAATAATATACGGGTAGGACGTCATGTTTAATTGCATAAAATTGAGATCGGAAATAGGGAATATCTGTAAAAGAGACAACACTCCAGCCAGAGAGCAGACAACAGACTGATACTTTGTGAACTAGCAAGACTTGAATCCTGGTCAATATTTCAGACTAGTAAAAAAGCCGGGTTGATATGATATTATCGTGTTTTGTCGTAAGGAAACTGTTTTTCTCCAATTTAAGTTTAAACGAGTGAATTCATATAAGATATATGACGTTCCATTGAATTGCTTTAAACTAATACAATAATAAATTACATATATGAATGTTACTACATATTTAGTTTTCAAAAATGTCGCGCTTACAAAATAAACAATACTGTGAAAGAGGGGCGACAGATTCCAGAGAAAATAAACTGACAACGCTATGGCTAAAAAAGAAAAGATAAACATACAAATAATAGAACACAATACATAACACAGAAAAGTAAAAACTTAGCAACACGAATCCCACTGGACACTGGGGATGATATCCGGTGCTCCGGACGAGTATTCTGATCCTGATCTACATGTGGCACCCGTCGTGTTGGAAATCTTATTTCAAACCCGGTAAATACTCTAATTCAGTAGGTCATATACGTGAAACGGAAGCGGATTTTAGTTATGAAATAAGGAACATATCCGATATCATCTGTAAAACGGTTAATCCATAACAATCCTCTATCATCTACAACATACCACACTTAATAACCATACTCTATCGATGTATACTACATATAAAGTGCACTAATTTCAAATCTGAGCTATGCACTGATTCGTTTATTCAAATAAGGCAGTCAATGTGAAAGTTTCGACACCATTTAAACTCTGGTTCATGGACATTTTTGCGAAACTAAAGCTTATGATCCGAGAGATTTAAAGAAGGCTTATTCTCTTTTGTAAAGTGATAGACAAAATATTTTTCGCACAAGCAACATACCATCCGTATATACAATGTACAAGACAAACCATGCACTTACATTACACCATAATTAATATTATGGTATTCTATAATTTAAGATATATTATGAAAATCAATAATATTATAAGATAGCATAATGTGTGGATTAATATTATGAAATCAAATAATTTTGGAAATGCTTATAGATATTTAAAAATCGATCATATCGTGATAACGATTTTATTGGAGTGTGTTTTTAATTCGGTAGACGTATCTATCATTTGGTGGTCTCATAAGATAAAAACTGGCAAAATTTGACATAAGTAACAATTTATTTAGAAATAAATCATTTATCCGTCTTTTCTTTTACTTTAAAAAAAATCATAACTAAATAACATGCAAAAGATACCCAGAGGACATAAAAACACACAAGTTTTAAATAAAATGACTACACCGTGGCTAAAAAAGAAGAACAAACACTCTGAAAACAGTACACATTACAGAAGAATAACAAAACGTAAACAATTTCATCTATCATCTACAACATACCACACTTAATAACCATACTCTATCGATGTACTCTTCGATTCTATTACATAAGTGCATTAATTTCAAACCTGAACAATGCACTGATTCGTTCATTCAAATAAGGCAGTCAATGTAAAATGTTTGACACCATTCTAACTCTTGTTCATGGACATATTTGAAAAACTAAAGCTAATGATCAGATAGTTTTGAAGAAGGCTTATTATCTTTGGTAAAGTGCTAGTAACAAAGTGTTTTTTCGAGAAAGCAGCATACCATCCGTATATACAATGTACAAGACAATCCAAGCACTTACATTCCACCATAATGAATATTATGGTATCCCATAATTTATGATATGTTATGAAAATCAATAATATTATAAGATAGCATAATGTGTGGATTAATATTATGAAATCAAATAATTTTCAAAACATTAAAAATCGAACATATTGTGATAACGATTTTTTTGGAATATTTGTTTATTTCGGTAGATATATCTATCATTTGGTGGTCTCATAAGATAAACACTGGCAATGTTTTGAATTTGACATAAGTAACAATTTATTTTAAAATAAACCATTTATCCGTGAGTTCTTTTACTTTTAAAAAATCATAACTAAATACAGGCAAAGGGTAACCAGAGGACATAAAAACCCTCAAGTCGAAAATAAACTGACTACGCCATAGCTAGAAAAGAAAAAAAAGAATTAAAAAAATAGAATATTCTTCGAATATGTATTCAAGTATAATATATGCAATAGGTTCGTTATCACGATGTGCACGATTTTTATATTTCATGCATTGTATTATGCATTTCAAAATTTTTTAATTGCATAATATTAATTTACATGTTATGATATCGTATAATTTTATTGATTCTCATAATATATATAATGGGATACAGTAATATCGGGTAACTTGTAGTTGGGCTGCTGCCCCTGAATTATTAATTTTAGGAATATTTGGCAGCTTTTGGTTATTATCTGGAATATTTTTATAGATAGAGATACACTAGTAATGCAATAATGTACAGCAAAGTAAGAGCTACAATTAAGTCAGCTGGAACAAAGTGGCCAATTGGCCCCTTTAGGAGTTATTGTCCTATTTAGTCAATTTTGAACAATTTTCATAAATTTTGTAAATTTTTGTAAATTTGTGTAATTTTTTACAAAATATTTTTCATTGCCTCTTCTGGGTCAATTTCATTATAGATAGAGATAATTGTAAGCAGCAAGATTGTTCAATAAAGTCAGATCTACAAACACATCACCAACACCAAAACACAATTTTGTCATGAATCTTTTAAGTGAGGGACACATGCTCTTTAGAGCCTCTAGTTATTTTTTATAAAGAAATCGCATGTATAGGCGCAACTGTATTCTGTATTCTGATATTTGCATGTGTTACGGAGTATATATCTCCCAAATTGAAACAATATTCCCGCACTATTATGACAGTTATAACTATTTTATATTTTTCTTATAGTATTTGTTATATGATATATTTTATAACAATTGCATTATGATTTTTTGTAATTTCACTTTTAAATTTGCAAAAGTATCACCTCCTCCAAAGCAGTGGCACGAATGTTTGCTTATAACTAAGTTTTTATCTAATATTTACAATAGTTACATTGATTTCGTATTCATTGTATTATAGTTTCACAACATTGTTTTCGCTGTTAACATATCGCATGATAAAGACGAACTGTTTACGTCTGCAACATTAGACAGAAAATTTCACACTAAGTTAACCTGATTCCCAGAGATGATAAAAACAAAGTAATTAAATCGCCACCAGCTGCAATTGCAGACGACTATTATTTGAACTCTAAATGACTAGTCTGGCCTACTGAAGGTGCATAAAATTTAGGAATCCCTTTACGATTAACGTTTAACTTTCTACACTGTAATTAACTATTTAATTGGAAAATACTGTTATCTTTGTACGAAAATGTAACTTTGTTTCAATATAGTTGTACTGACACTTGCAAAATCATAAGTAAAATCAAGAAAAACGATTTCTACTCTACATTGTACTAAAATACTATTACACTCCTTAAAACGATTAACTATTGTTTTCAATCAATGCAAACTATCTATTCGTACTAGTATTTATTTATCGACATGTCGAAAATCCGTTTGTTCGGATAAGTAGTTGTATTCATATCAGCCTTAGTTCCTAACGTTGTCGTGTTTAGTTAATATATAAGAATGACGAATAGCAGCACAAAAAACAATTTAATGATGGTGTCAAACTGTCAAATCCAATGTATCTGGTTTTAAATTTCCTCAAATGCGCCCACGGCGAAAGAGTTATGTTTCTGTTGTGATAAAATTTTTGACATAATATAGGTTTTTGTCACAAAATTAATGTGGTCAAAGATCTAACAAATCTATTGCACAATACTGTGCAATTGAGGATTTCTTCTTGAAACTTTTCAAAATTCGAAATTTGAAAAATTTTGAAAAAAGGAAGCCCTTCAAAAAATGGTAAACAAAAAATCTCCCCCCCCCCCCCCAAGTTTTTGACTCCCCCCTCCTTGGAGCAATAACCCTTAAACTCAATCCCATGATTTCCATTGCAGTATTGAACATTTTAGTACAATTTCAGAGAGATCCATACACTTAAACACAAGTTATTGTCATGATTGTTTGGAAACTAGAAACATGCTTCTTTTTGGCCTTTTTTTTGCTCTTAATTCCAACATATATTGGGCAATTAACCCAAAACTTAACCCCAGCCTCCCCTTTTTTATATGGTACATTGTGGAACAATTTCAGAGAGATCCATACAATTACACATAAGTTATTGTCTTGGAACTAGAAAAATACTTGTTTTGACCTCTTTTTGGCCCTTAATTCCTAAGCTTTAGCCCCATAACCCCTAAAATGAATGCAAACCTTCTACTTGTGGTTTTAAACATTGCGGTATGATTTCAAAGCAATTGAAATACTTCTATACAAATTATTATCCTGAAACTAGAAAATTGCTTGTTCGGGCCCCTTTAGGGCCCCTTTTTCCTAATCGGTTGGGACCATCATCCCCAAAATCAATCTCAACCTTCCTTTTGTGGTATTGAACCTTCTGAAAAATTTCATGAATATCTATTAACTTAAACTAAAGTTTTTATCCGGAAACCAATGTGTCTTCGGACGCAGACGACGCAGACGATGACATCATACCATTATACGATCCCCCAAAAAAAATGGGGTCGTATAAAAACAAGAATAAATGCTTTGTTTTAGAAAAACATAAATTGGATGCGCAATGGCTAAATTTTGTTTTCTATAACTTTACCTCCTCCCTATTTTTCTCAAGAAAATGAATATATCTCATAAATAAGACTTCACCTATTTTTTGGGTGAAATATAGTTCTCTAATTTATACGATTGGTAGAGCCTCCTAGATCAGTGCTTGAAGTCCGTTATGATTATGACAGTCGACGTGCAAAGAGGTAACTAATCCACAGTGCATCTTTCTTCTTGATCAATCATCTCAACTCAATCATCTCGCGGGGTCCATACGAGTTCACATGTATATGTGCCATATGTTTTCTTAATTCCGTTTTTTCATTAGCTATTGACTTCATATGTTCTTATCAAAAACATGTAATAGGTATTTTTGTACATGTCATAACTTGTATTTTTGCATTGTACACATTATTACATGTACACAATTTTTGTACATGTTATTATCTGTACAAAATCGCAACTTTTACACGACATATTCATGTTAGTTTCTTACCTTTTCTACTTAAAAAAGCCATTTGCCAAGTTAATAAAAAGAATAACAAATCAAAAAATTCAAAAAGGCTAACCGTATTAGGGAACTAACGTGTAGTTCCGTCACTCATTGAATATTTTTATATATTTGAATTTGTCGACAAGTTAATCTATCAATCTCATTTTAATTATATATATATACATGTACATGTAAGTACATATGTACATGCATATACAATGTATGTTTGTTAAAGGGACTATGTTTCTCTGTCATAAAATCAATTTGACTATTCTATGTCATACCTATATAGTAAAGAATTAAGCACTTTTGTTGTATGTATATTTCATACGGTCTTATTTACACATTTAATTCTTCCATAATATCACCGTTGTAGCTTGAATATATAGTTGGAAGGCTCGGTTTAAGTATAAGAAAACAAGTCGAAGTAAAACTTCAATACTCTTAGATCGGACTTTTTTTCCTTTTGTTGTAAGGGATGTATAAATACCCTGCCACGTCCGGTTTATGTTTTATTTGAGAGGTTTTTCTGTTTTTATCGATCTGATGAGTAAGCCATTTTTAACTGAATTCTATAGTTTGTTCATATGTTATGCTATACAATCACCACTGTCACAGGCAGGGATGGGGTAATTAAAAATGTAATGGTAATTAAGTGTAATGCATTACATTTTTTCATGTAATTGAATGTAATGTGTAATTGAGCATTTTTTAAATTACATGTAATGGTAATTTAATTAATTACATTGAAAAAAGCATGTAATGCTCAATTACTTTTGAATTACATTTCAATTACATGTACTTTTATGGTGTTACAGTTATGGATTTGTGTTTAATAATATAAATTGTAAAATTATATATAAATTTTTCAAGTATTAATATCAATGCTTTTTCAGTATATGAAGTCTGTAATTTATTTGACCTACAGATTTTTTTTTGAATAGTCTTATAATTTAAAAAAATGTGATAATCATATATAAGGGTTGTTCAGTTTTTAAGAAAGATCTTAAACTAAATAGATTGATAAGTAATAAACACCTTGTTAAAAAACCCAATAAAATGTGTCACTGTGAAAAATCTTTCTGAGACAGTTCATTTAGAATTTAAAATCACTGCATATAATCATTTTGTCAAATTAGTATACACAAAAGGATTATAGAAATAAAAATTAACAGCTGTAAAAACAAACAGCAATTAATCAGATTAAAATGTCCAGGGGCAATGCCACTGTTACAGATATTTTATCTAATTAGCAAAATATTGCTAATATTAAGACATTATATACATTGTTTGCACTAAAAATTATTTTCAATATTGTGATAAGCACACTTTTTAATATTTTTAAAGTAAAATAAAAAAAATATTTTAAATTCATTTATAATTTCTTTATTTATATTATGTTTAATTCAAATGAGTTCATTTCCGAGATGTCAAAATACCCCTTGATGTATTGGCAAGTTAATGGAAACAAATTCCCTTTCCTATCAGTATAATGATCTTCTAATCATAAAACTTCCATGTCCTGATCAAGCAATATCTGGCACAACATTAGCTCCTGTCGAAAGACTATTTACAATTGCTGTTTTCAGACCAGAAGATTCAGACCAATTGACAAAACATTAAAATAGCTATATTAAATTATTATTAAATGCAATGCTTAAACTATGATTAAATGAATATTTTACGCATGCATTATATAAACATGTAAAATATTGTTAAAAAATATCATGACGAAATGTAATGTGTAATTTAATTAATTACTTTAGTAAAGTAATTGTAATTTAATTAATTACATTTCAAAAACTGTGTAATGTGTAATTAGTGTAATTGACCATTTTTGCAATGTAATGTGTAATTTAATTAATTACATTCCAATGTAATTGACCCCAAGTCTGGTCACAGGTAAGAAGGAAGTTTGAGCGCTCACAAACATGTTTCAACCCGCTACATTATGTATCCATGCGATTACCGATCTGATCGATTAGTTAAGTCTGGATGTATATATGAGCTTGTCCAAAGTATGGAAATTGTAATTTATAGTGGTTGTAAAGGTTAATGTCAGTGATTAGTTGTCTTTTCCATTGTTTTTTAGTGAATATTGCCGTTATTTTTCTCAATTGAATTGTTTCACATAATACATTATTTTTATGTCATGGCCTTTCATAATCGACTATAAAGTTTCGATTTTTCTCATTGTTGAAGGCCGAAAAGTTGCCTCTCATTGCTAATATCTAGTTCATTTACACCTTGGGGAAAAGTTGTCTCATTGGCAAACATGCAACATCTCCTTATATTCAAAATTTTAGAAAAGGTAAGGAAATCGGAAATGTATTTAATAGTATTTTATTGCAGAAAATAACATGCAAAACATTAAACGTTTGGCAAAGATTTTACTCCATTTAAACTGTGATGGATGGCCTTTGTCAATATGGAAAGTGTGTGGGATATCAGCAATACTCCATAAAACAAATTGATGAGCAAGTTTCCAGACAAACAAAATCAAAAGTGAGGAAAATTTGTCTCTAACGTTTCACTCCCTCATTAACACGAGTAACAATACCAATACATGTTGCATTACTTGATATAATTATCACGATCGTACATAAATATACCCGAAGTAACATGAATACCCGTAAAGTATTTCATTTAATCTTCTCGTGTAAGGATTCGATTGATGAAGTGTTTGATTAAAAAAAAACTGTGTTAGGAAACTACATACCGTTTAGTGTTTTATTTTTGCGGGTGTACAATTTTGCGAAGTTCATTGAATAATGTATACGAAATATTTTGGTGGTTATTATTTTGGCAGATTCAAGACTTTGATCAATACCTTTGCATATGCACTTTTAAATTGATGGAATTTATTTTGGCGAATTTGTTCTATCTGCAAAAATAAGCGAAAATTTACACCCCGTAAAAATAACCTGCATTACGCTATTTTGTAGTAAACTAATTGCTTCAAAATTGGTTAGATACTAGTATTTCGCTCTCTGTGTCCTTGAAACATTTATTGGCATGTTGTTTATTTTAATGTTGGAAAAATTAGATATTCTAGAATTGGTTATTTTATCGTTTTTATACCTCTTGCTGGTTTCTATAGTTTAAACCGGCGTCACACATCATCGTTTAGCATCGACGTACGACGGGCGTAATCAAAACCCATGTAAGCTAGGTTCACATTGCCAATCAGATCAACTCGATCAAGCCCGATCAAGACAAACTACATGATCGGGAGACTGGTCTTATTCAATCGACAAGGATATTCGGGATAGTCTATCTTACTCGTCATCGATCTGACTTTCTACCCGAGAGTTTTTGACATGTAAAAAACAATCGAGTAAGGACCAAAAAGCAAGTCACTCGAGAAGAGATTGAGAATTCGTCGAGTAACGGTCGAATTGATCGGGAAAGGATCGTGCAGAGATCGAGTTCGGTCGGAATACACAAAATGTACCGATCAGTACTCGATCATCTCGACCTTTACTCGACTAAAGTCCGATTATTTCAAGATTAACTCGACCAATGTCCGATATCTTCAAGATCACTACAATCTCTATATTTATTTTATTCCAGACCAACTGGACCATTACCCGGTCCCTTCGCGACCACATTCGATCACTCTTCGATCTCTACTCGCCCATACACGAGAACACATGACTGCTACACGATTCTCTAAAAGTGTGTGCAGATCTGATTAACTCTCAAAACTCTGTCTCCACAAAAATATATTGGCAGCATCATATTTAACTGTACAAAAATTCCTCTATGTGCAGTACGTCTTTACTTTTGCAAGTAGAGGCAAAAGACACCAAAGGAACAATCCAACTCGAAGGTCGAAAACAGAGCGACACGGTCATAGCAAAAAAAAAAAAAAAAAAAACAGACGAGAAGACAAACAGCAGGCAACATAACATAGAAAACTAAAACTTAGAATCGCATACCCAACAAAAACCTGTGATGAAGTCAGGTGTTCCGTAAAGGAAGAATATCATGCAATATTGGCACCGGCGGATTTTTCAAATACAAAAGTAATTGAGCAATAAAATTCCTTTTTAGACTGCTGACGAATAAGTTATCCTTCGAAGTTGGTTTATAACAGCATCAATCAAGATTATATTTACCTGCTTTATGGGATATTTTCTGTTTTGTCTATCCGTATTTTTATCGTTTGTACTAGTATAAAAAAAAGATGTACATAGTGCAATTGCCAACGAGATAGCTCGTCACAGAACACCAAATGACATAGAAATGATAAATAACAACTATAGGTCACAGTACTGTTTTCATTCGAACTTTTTTACGTAATTTCACACAAAAAGGAGACGAAAGACAAATATTTTTTTTTAATTTGGAGCGAATTTCGTTCCTACACTAGCGATACAAACAGTTCAGCATGCACATGTTTTGATCATTTGTTTCTAACATACTTTTGCAAAGTTTGCATAAACCTATTTCCCCGCGTAATAAGTTCAAATAACAAACATATAACGTTAAACAAACTATAACAAATGGCACTCAACGTTTACTAAACTTTGGTTAGAAAGAAATGTACTCTTGATCTCTTGATAGATATATGTAAAGTTGTAAACAGTTTCAGAAAAAGGTATCACTCCAGGGTATTGAAATTCTACTTTGGGTAAAATTTTGGGATAGTAAGTGACATATTTGCCCTCTTTTTGCAATATGTTTTAGCAAATACATGCAGGTTGTTGCCATACAGAATGAATCAAAACAGTATCTTTAACCATGCATTCAACTACTGGATATCAAATCTATGACAAATACTGATTCCACACTTACATGTATGCACATATATTACGCAAACAGTATGCTTTATTTGTAAGAAAGCAAGGAAAAGGGGATGGTAAAGTGTGTGTATTTTGCTATCTAACATAAGTACCAATCTAGTGACAAATTTCATTTTGTGGTGTCATTTCCAAAAAAGAGCAATACAATTTTTATTACATATCAGTGTCCATTACGAGGAAGTTTTTATAAGCATTGAGTTGCTCTTTGTTAAGTTAGTGCAAGTCTCTCATATACTGCCCACATATGGTCGGCGTGTCAGCTAGTGCCTCACCTAGATTATTCGGCGCCCGTTGCTGTCTACACCTTCTTTTTCGTCTTCTGCTCACTCTCCAAGCTCCGTTACAGCTATTAATCTATCTCTCTGAGCTCTCATCACCTTGCCAACAAATCCAATTGCTTTATTCTATATAGATGTTTTAGATATATGATTTTAACTCTGACCTTCTACTGAATAAAACCAAATATACGGAAAATGTGTCCATGGGACACTGATAATACCCAAGCTATCATATATAACATTATCAAGGGTAATTACTCAAGAACGGCCACTCAAATTCGCTTTTGAACTGTGTTTTATGGTAGTACAGCATTCTGTATACAGCGTTTCATAAAATTGGTTGAGGCAAAATAGAATTAGAGAACGGAAACTAATATTGTTGGAATGTCAAAATACATTTTTGATACGCCATGGGAACGTTTTATACGTTTACGGAGCGCTGACACTACGCCAGGCATATGTTACAAACACGCCCTGTGTACTTCCAAGTAAAAGTCCCAATAAACGTAAGTCGAACGATATTGAGGCGAATACAACGTGTCCTAAACGTATCTCAAACTGATCTGTAGCGTTTTCCAACACGTTTGTAACTTGTGTGTTACGTACGTGTAGCGAACAGGTATTCGCTTAAAAAAACGCTAGAGCTAGATGATTTTTTTCAGCTGCATACACACTTCCTTGAGTTAAAGCGTTCACCAAGCCTTTACCTTTGCATTTCGACGTACTTCAAACGTATGCAACGCGCGTGTAAAAATTAAAGGTTTTTTAGCGTTTCTTTTGCGTGCACCTAACGTATACGGACGTACCCAATTTTCTCTGTATACCTGGTGCATGTCGGTCTATTCGCCAATGAGTGACGCCGGCATTACGTGTGCAGCAACCTCAACAATGGAGTGCATATACAAATGTATATGTAAGGACAAAACAGCTCCCATGTGCACACAAGACTTAATTCCCTTTTCATCATTGACTTATGCCTGTAGTTATTGTATATCTATGTACTTTAGTACGTCATTTTTACCACCGTATACCACTCTCATACCACTATTGCCAGTGGCGATCTATAATAGGGCGTTCAAGATGTACAATTCCCCCTTCTTTCACCGACATTGAAAGAAAATATTATGGTTCTCACAATTGAAGGTATCTAAAGGATAAAATATAGGTTCATCTACAGAAGATCCTCTCGCCAGTATGAATTGCCTTGTTGGTTTTTACACTCCCTTTTCACATATATATATATATATATATTATGCATTCTCCCGGACTGTACTAATTATTGTACAAAAATGGAATTAAATCAGTCTAGAAAAGACATTTATATTTGATCATCTTAATCTAAACTTTTTTAAACTTTTAAAAGAAAAATTTGTGTATTTTATATGACTTTTTTGTGTACTTTTGAAAATATGACAGTAGCATGTCATATTCCTAACTTAGGCCATACACTTGCATTGGGAACCGTCGAGTATTGCATTAAATAATTGCTCGCGTAATAAAACGTTATTATAAAAAAGATATGGTATTGTTGCCATTGAGACAATTCTTTACAACAGATAAAATGACACAAAATTAACAACTTAAGGTCTCCGTACGGCCTTCTCTAATAAACAAATCTCATACCGCATAGTCATCTACAAAGCCTCGAAATGATAGGTAGTACACTTCTCTCAGACGAGAAAACATAAAGCCTGACTTATGGTTTATATGGTGAACGACAAACAACTATGATATATTGTAACGTGTTCCCCTCGATATCGTAAAAATATTCCCATTGGGAACACAAGATAACTGATCATTTGGTAGAGAAGTGAAATACCCCTCTATAGGGAATCTTGTAATAAATCACTGTGTGACACATGATAAAATTATTACAATGTGAAATCTTCCGCTTGGACCTCATAATAAAGTTATCTATTTATGAAACATTCTATGGGGAGCATAGGAAAAAAGAATTGGAATGACAAAATTTCGAAATCCCCGAAAAATTTGTTTACAGTTTGCTATCTCACTGGCGCAACCCGGGCTGAGGGTGGGGTTGGGTTCCGTTGGTTGGAACCACCTCTGTTTGGACGATCAATGCATTTTAATTAGGACATATGGTGGGAACATCCCCCCTTTTTTAAAGGGCTGATTCCGCTCCTGTATCTCGAGTACATAATTTTAGGTTTCATTGCAATTCTAATGTGTAGAATTTTTAAACAACGCATTTTATACAACATTAAACATGTATGTTAGCGTTCACCAGTATTAACCGCAGATAGAAAAAGGCGCGTTGTTGAAATAATCAAATGTAATTTAACAAACAAGAATGGAATGTTAAAGTTATGGGCTTGTCGCTGATTAAAATAAACAGGCTGGGAGTTCCGATAATAAATTTCAAACAAACACTACAACTTGACTGTCAGAGATTTCCTGTCGAAATAATTATCCGCTATACTTAGGAAGAATGCATGTGTTGAAGGTTATAAAATGCGAGTTTAATTTTAGTATTTCAGTTTGTTTAGCTTTATATAAATATTATATTACTACATACAATCGCTGTAATTGATTGTTATTTTCTTTGAAAAGTTTGCGTCCATTCAAAAATATTTTATACATGTTCACGACGAGAACAGATAAGTAATAAGTACAACTTGTAGGTCCTTTATGCCACTGTATTGAGTTTTAATATCACGTATGTTTTTATTTGTTGTGAGATAATTCTGACTCCTACTATTTATTTTGACAAATATAATGTCTATCAATAGTTAAATAAGCATAGAGCATGAAATTATTCTCATTGGAAAATTAAGAACTTAAAATTGAGAAAAAAAAATTGGGAATGTGTAAAAGAGACAATAACCCGTCCAAAGAGCAGAACACAGCACACAGCCACAAGTGGAATTTCCTTGCATCTAAACAATTTGTTTGTATCCTAGTTTAGCAAATAAAGTTTTGTCTCCGAAACATATAAATGTTTCAAAATAAGAGGTAAATGACTAGCAAAGGCAAGAGAATCCTGACTTAAGATAGTCGCACACATGCGGCGTGTATAACATGTTTAGTGATATATTACCCCCCCCCCCCCCCCCCAACTGACATCTAGTCAATGTGGAATTGACAAACACACAACAGTACGCATAGTAAAAAGAAAGTGGAATCCGATGTTAGAAAAGGCCAAATAAAAGAATACTTTAAGACAGGTACGTGATTGTATCAGCTCGACAGGGACACATTCGAATGTATGTATATTGCAAAGTGCACAAAATCGTTCCGCAACTAACATCCCACGAAGAGGCTACCCATGATAACGGCAATAAACCCCCGAGTACTGAATTTCATCAAAACTACAAAAAGACAAAGAGTCTACACAAAACAACATAAAAAGCTGAGTAACAAAACTACTATCAAAAAAGAAAAAAAAATCAACAAAGGATAGCAGATACTGCTCAACCGTTGCATTCATCTCTCACAAAAAAAAAAATGATAAGTTTTACCAGGATTTATTCTGAAAGTTTTATAGAACGGTTTTTTGGGGGATTAAAAGACAAATTAGACCGTTAGTTTTCTCGTTTGAATTGTTTTACATTGTCATGTCGAGGCCTTCTATAGCAGACTATGCTGTATCGGATTTGTTCATTGTTGAAGGCCGTATGTTAACCTATAGCTGTTAACTTCTGAGTCAGTTTTGTCTCTTTTCAAGAGTTGTTTCATTGGCAATCATACTACATCTTCTACATATTTGCCCCAGTGCGTAATTCTAGTGCTATGTTTTGAAAAATGTTCAAATCTCATATATCAATTTCCGTCATAAAATATGCGTTTATCAACTCTTTGACAACGTTCACCGTAGGACAAATACAGTAAGGCAGTGACTTTCCGTCCGGCTAACATTTTACGTTTTTTCGCTATTTATCCAGCAAAAATATAAAGATAATAATCATGGTGCGGTTGTGGTGACATCATATCGTAATAAGAGCGCAGCAAGAGCACAGTAAGGTCGTATAATAGGATCGCAATGGTCGCTCTAGCATACCATATTTTCGAGAGCGTAGCGAAAGCGCGATTCTAATCGGAGAGATTGCGCTACGACCTCACTACATACAATACTACGCTTTTCATGACAATAGTACAATTCTAGCACGCTTATGCCGTCCTCATCACGCTAATCTTACGACCTAACTACGTTTATACTAAAACCATTTTGACTTAGTATCACTTACTCTACCCCTACCACCACTTACACGAGTTCTGGTAGATTTTGGTGGCATGCTCTCGGTTGTTTTTGAGAACTCTACGTATTAACGAAAATTAGGAGAAATTGAACAGCATTTATACGGAACATGATGTTGACGTTATTGATGAGAGCGTAGTAAAATCAAGATATGAACGTGGTAAGATCGTAGAAAGATCGTTGTAAAATCGTACTATAATCGCAGAAGAAGCGTGATAAATTGCGGTATGTGCATAAAGTTTTCTTCTTGTTGTCGGGTTTCTTGTATTTGTATTGGAAGACAGATGCAATGCGGTATTGGATTTCCACATTGTTGAAGGCCATATGGTGACCTATAATTATTTAGTTCTGTACCATTTGGTCTCTTGTGAAGAGTTATTTTATTGGCAATCACACCGCATTTTTTTTATTTAAACTGCAGACATATATTTGAATATATCCTCTGGTAAAGAGATTCTTTTTTTTTTGGTTCGGCTCATCATCACATTCATGTTTAGTATAGCTGTTCCAGACCATATGAGTATTTGGACCGTACGCGTATGTATACTCGTACGGTCGGACCGTATGAGTATACGCGTATGATCCAGTACCAGCTGACCATATACATGTGATTGGATCATATGAGTTATATTTTAACAATTTATCAAAATCTTTATTTTTATAGTTTTACAAATTGTTATAATTACAATAAGATAGATAAACCGAACAAACGAACAATTGAATTCAAACATTTGTTTAATTGTATATCTGAATCATATGTTGGCACACTCGCCTATGGTGACTGACACTTGCTATAAAAGCAACGTAATATTTTTTACATTAAAAAATGTACATGTTTGCAGTTCATGCATGTTCCTTTGCATTTGCATTTATTTGTAAAGTTGCTAAAAATTCTAAAACAACTATCCCTCCATATTATGTCTACTTCAGATATCTTCAATGTCAGTGATCAAAATTCAATTAATGTATAACTGATTGACATGCTAAATACAAGAGATTAATAGAGTTGATTACGAGATTTTTTTTAATTAGTTAGAATGTGCAGTTTTTATTTCAATTACAATTGAAGTTTTTTCTATATTAATTTGAGATTTAAGTTTTGTTGATCTGTAATATGTATTTGTATCTAATACACTTGACCAACTTTTTAATATTAGTCAGACCGTACGCGTACGGTCCGACCGTATGAGTATTTTGAAAAAGTACGCATACGGTCCAAATACGCATACGGTCCGGAACATAGCCGTGTATGTGTTGCTATTTGGTATGTACTAGTATAAATATTAAGCGAGGACTAATATGAAGGAGTACGCGAATTTTGATGACTTTAATACTAGTATACTGTTTTCTCTGTAATCATTTTAACGTTCACCGTATCATCATTTCTGAGAACTTAGTATTTGACATAATTATTTGAGGCAAATATGAATGTAAATACGCAGCCCATTCAATATATGTGTTACCTGGTATAGAGAATTGCAAGTTGATAAAAACCCATGCAAATAATCTTCGACAGATCCTCAGATAAAAGTGTTTGGTCGAGGTAACTTTTGATGAAGTTGAAGTCCAATCAACCTGAAACTAAGTATACATGTACTTGTTCCTTATGATATGATCTTTCTTATATCATTGCCAAACTATAGTGCAATTTCACAGTCCACTGAACATAGAAAATGATAGTGCGAGTCGGGCATCCGTGTACTGGTGACACATTCTTGTTTCTGATAAAAATTAATATACAATTACTATGTCCCGTTGTCAAGAACAGTAGAGACGCTTTTCACCTTGATGATAGGTTACACAACACTGTTCAAGAATAAGTCGTTGTCTAGTCAACTTATTTAAAACTTTTTATTTACTAGACGATCTATAAACATGTCAATAGGACTTATAGTTCATGACTTCTGAATAAAACTATGTTATTGCGATCCATTGTCTAATCCGTTTAATTGAAATATCCCCAAACCTATCAAATAAAACCATATTGATTGATTGATTGCTTAACGTCTAGTGGCAAATAGTTCATGCATATTCGGGACCAATCATATATGATATATATCATGTGTTGATATTTATTTTAAATATTGTCAATGGATGGCTACAATTTCATTTAATCTTCCTCAGAACGTTGGTAGGATGCAACTTCAGGTTTTCAAGATCGTCTGTTTACTATTCTACATGTATCAACATCCTCAAATCATGTATACATGCAAGCTGATTACCCACATCTATTTTAAACTAAATTGAATTTCATTGACTGTGGAAATTTTTAAATGTATTTATTCTTATGGACATAGTATAGCATGTATAGGATGAAGCCATAACAATGTTATCACACATTGATAATCCAAAATAGTAATACACAAGATTGTATAGATCGAGCACAAATTACAATTTCAAATTGATTGAAACTTTTGACATTGAATATAATTTAGGCAAATGCAACTTAATATTAATACAAAACTATATTATCATGAGATAAGAAAAATACCAGACACTTAACCATATATAAAAGATTAGTTAAAGATGCAGAGATGTCATATTATGACCTGTTTTTTCTCACATTTATTTGTCCTTCGGTTTACGTATAGTTGTCTCATTGCCTATCGTAACCCATCTCCTTATTTCTAATTATGTTTTATACAAAAAAAAGTTAAATAATTTGTCATGTAATTAGACGAGTATACTTATAATTTCATTTGCTGTGGCTATATGTAATACATGATAGGTGTTCAAGCAATAATAAATACTGAAATTGTTTAGTTTTCTCAGTTCAATAACTTATTTACCCGACATGGTTTCATGTTTTACAATAAAGTTATTGTATATAAATATATTTCAAATCATGGTCAGCGGAAACATAAATTACCAAAGGAATTCTTCGTTTAGTCATTCGAATACGTTGGCGAGAACAAATTTATGGGAATTTCAAAGTTCAAGCGGATGTCCAAGGTAAAAAATTGCTGAGATTAGCACTTTTCTTAAAAAAAGCTGAATTTGCAAATAAAAAAAGAACATATATAACCTTCCGAAAAATGAGCTGCCCCTCCTAACTATATATATATATATATATATATATTGAAGTATAAAAGGTACACAGTCCAATAATTTGCTATATTTCTCTCATCGGTTTATTGTGTGAATACAACACAAACGGAACAATGGATACCACTGAACAAGACAGAATTGAAGATCCTTCATTTGAGGAAGAAATGACAGAAAC
Source organism: Mytilus edulis (assembly GCF_963676685.1). Lineage (NCBI taxonomy): Eukaryota > Metazoa > Mollusca > Bivalvia > Mytilida > Mytilidae > Mytilus > Mytilus edulis. Next base: position 39,579,881 of record NC_092354.1, read on the forward strand.
AGAAGAATCAGACATCATACAGTAAGAATTTTTTTTTTTTGATGTATTCGTATCCTTAACATTATTGTATTGTCCATTTTGCATGATACGGACGCAACAGCTCAACTAACCATATGGGCTAGGGACTGTTCGTCGAAGCTGTTTTATAATCTGTCATGTGATCTGTCCTACGACTTATATTAGGAATAAATTAGGATAATAATAGGACTAAAGCATCGGTCACACCTTACCGGATAAGACGAACGGACGCCTAACGGATGAAAATAAAAGTTGTCCGTTGACAAAATTGCTATCCGTTGGGCGTCCGTTGATGTACTGACAAACTAAAACGGACGCCTAACGAATGCATAACGGACATGCAACGGATATACAACGGACGAGAAACGGAGACGTAACGGACAGAACGGATGTCGAACGTACATCCAACGGACGAGTACCGCATAAAACGGACACCTAACATTTTTATGTTTAGGGCGTCTTGAAATCTTTTTTGACAGCTTCCGAAGTGCTAATTTTCAACCTTTTTCAGCTGAACCAAATTACTCCTTGCCTTTAAAATTCTAGACCCAATTTTTTTAAAAGTGTAATTTCACCCCCTTACTTGCAATTTGAGGCATTAAACATGGAGAAATAAATTTGACTTTTCCCAAACAGTGTAAATTATGTATGTAATTGTTGATTTTTTTGTCGATTCGTCCATATTTAAATATTTTTCTTTTCTGTTGATGCATTATGATAGATTAGAAAGATTTCCTATCGAATGAACTAAATTTGGAGTCCGACGTCCGTGAACTTATCACTCTTTGAACTTCTATTTGGGAACCACGTAAAAGGCTCTTGGGCTGATATTGAACCTGATAATACATGCGATATGAAAAATGCCATGTAATAATCTGATTATATTTGTTGTTATTTGACATATAATATCAGTCGTGTTAAGAAATTCAATTTCGATATATTTTCAAAGGGAATGAAAGTATTACATACATTTGTGTACATGTACTTGTCTATTGCTATATGTGTCGGTAGAGTTTTATTATTCCCTTTGAAAATATATCGACATTGAATTACTTAACATGACTGATATTATATGTCAAATAACTACTGTCTATGTATACAGGTACAACAACTATTATCATATTATTACATGGCATTTTATTATCTGCAAAAATGAAAGCTCAATAAAGATAGTTTCTCAAGCTAAACATGCATTTTGTATCGATTTGAAAATATTTCAGCCATGACATAATTATGTAAGTACGGTCATGACTTCATTTAAGGGAGTGGCTATTTTACCGGCTCTGATTAAAAATTAAAATTCAAGCCGGCAAAATAGCATATGTCTATAGGAATGGCCCTTTAACCGGCACCAGCAAACCATTGAATTTGTTGCCGACGCTGGAAAAAAATAAAATACGCTATTTTGATGGCATTAGGAAAGGGAAGCCAAGTTAAAAAAAACCTACTTTGTTTTCACAAATGCTGGACTTGTATTTCAAAATCAAATTTTACAACATTCAGTTAAAAAATCTGAAATTTTAATATTATGCATACATACAGCATTGGACTGACTGATTTCAACTTCAAATTTAAATTAGATTTCTTGCATTAAACAGTCTAGCATTTAAGCCCGAGAAATCACATCAAAATGATGTTGGGCTTATCATCTGCACTACTTACAAAAACACCATAATTTTAAATTAATCTGTCACTCCAATTGAAATTTGTAAGTTGACAGGAACCACATGTTATGTTATTCTGATCTGTTGCATAAATGGGTTTATAGTAAATACACAGCACTGCCTCCTCCTTTTTTGCAAGGTTTTATATAAAAATTACTCTATTTTTATTACATATATACTATATATATATGTAAAAATACATGTACGTTTGATAACTATATATTGATTTGGGGTATGTAGGATATTCATATATAAATATGCTATTTGGAATCTCAAATTATTAATGGTCAATATTTTTAAATAAAAGCAATTAATTTGAAATTTCACCTTCCAAAGAAGTTCCCAAATGAACCCTGGAAATTTGTCTTCTGACTTGTGTATAAGTTTATTGGTCATTCTTTCTTAAATATTTATATAACTATCAAAGGCGGATCGGAGTTGGGGAGGGGGAGCCCTGAGGGCTGCCCTCTCCTCCTTTTTTGTGGGAAAAACGTGGTTGGTTACATAGGGAGTCACTAAAGCTGGACTGGAGAGGGCCTCCCATTAGTCATCCCCCTTAAAAAAGTTCTTGATCGGTCACTGACTATAGGTACTGAACCTCAGTGAATGTTATATTAAAATGGAACGGGGGGGGGGGGTGATTGTACATTTTTAAGGCAAGAATGCCACACCCCTATCATAAAATATATTGAAAAAAAAAAAAAAAAAAAAAAAAAAAAAAAAAAAAAACAGTTGTTGGCATGACACGGGTTATGTTCTTCTCATATATTTTATGATAGTATGATACTAAACCCCTAACGGGAGGGATTGTACCTGATATTCATATGATGAAGACATAATCTTTCAATCAGTTTAATTGAGGTCTGGAGCTGGCATGTCAGTTAACTGCTAGTAGTCTATTGTTATTTATGTATTATTGTCATTTTATTTATTTTCTTTTGTTACATCTTTTGACATCAGACTCGGACTTCTCTTGAACTGAATTTTAATGTGCGTATTGTTATTCTTTTACTTTTCTACATTGGCTAGAGGTATAGGGGGAGGGTTGAGATCTCATAAACATGTTTAACCCCGCCGCAATTTTGCGCCTGTCCCAAGTCAGGAGCCTCTGGCCTTTGTTAGTCTTGTATGATTTTAATTTTTAGTTTCTTGTGTATAATTCGGAGTTTAGTATGACGTCCATTATCACTGTACTATTATGCATATTTTAGGGGCCAGCTGAAGGACACCTACGGGTGCGGGAATTCTCGCTACATTGAAGACCCATTGGTTGCCTTCGGCTGTTGTTTGCTCTATGGTCGGGTGGTTGTCGCTTTGACATATTCACCATTTCCTTTCTCAATTTTATGAAGTATCATTTAGTATCAATGGGGTTTATCCCCTACATGAGGATTAAACCTAATTGTTTATACATATTTTTTTTTCTCATCTATTCATCTTCTGACCATCTTTTAATACATGCAGTAAAAGTGTGTGGTTCAGAGCTCTCATAGTATTTTAGTAACAACATATTTATGTATTTGTAATGAACTTAATTAAGCTGTTAAAATTTACCATCAGATTCAATGCTTAAATATAACAAATGAAACTATGAAAAATAATGCATTATTCAAAACTTGTGCTTCTTCTTTTTAATACCTGATGAGGTAATGTGTAAATGTAAAACTAAATCAGTATATTTACTATTTACTTCGTAATCTCTTTACTTAATGGTACATGTAAAAATTTACACATTCAGTTTTTGTTTTAAACATCTGTTTAATGTAATATTATCTGTCCCCTAATCAGTAGTGGATGACAGATTATCTCTACTTAACCATTTTATAATTTTATTACAAAAAAATAGATGAAACTTTTATTACAAAATCTAACGCCGAAATCACAGAAAGTATTAACAATTTATGATTGTGAAAAAGAAGAAATTGTCATAATTTAATATCACATACATAATCTCCATATTGTCAGTGCCATCATATTTTGTTATTTAATACATATATTATTGCTGGTGCCGACAAAATAGCCATTTCTAAAGAAATGTGCAATTTACCGGCTTAAATAAAGATATCTCGTTCTTTTTAAGCTGCAATCTTAGCTGCAACCAACCATCTAGATACATGTATAAGAAGATGTGGTATGAGTGTCAATAATACAACTCTCCATTCAAATCACAATTTGTTAAAGTAAACCATTATAGGTCAAAGTACATTCGTCAGTCTTTAACACGTACCCTTTGCTCACACCGAAAAGCCTTGTTAAGTTGAGAAAACATAAAAAATATTGTTAGTACATTAACATAGGAACGATGTAAGGAAAACTGCATGGTTTGGACATTGAATATATGGATATTATCCTTAAATATTACAAACAGGATCCTTGTGGACCTCGACACGAGATGATTCTTTTAAATTTCATGGAAAAAATAATAAACCAAATGATCACTTTATTGATGTGTTGCGGTCACTCGATTTTTTTCATACGATATTGTGACAATGTATTTGATTTGAATTTATTTACACTATAAAAGAATGGTCCACTAACAGTGGTTAACAACTTTATATAATTCATTATAAGCATACAAAACAAAATAATAGCAATTAAGGAATCTGTAATGTACGTGTGTTGATGCCATTAATATGTCAGCTGTTGTTTGAATTCACATTAGTATCGTTTACCACTGCTGATAATAACCTTGTCCTTGAACTTATCTAGCAGATGTGAGACATCTGGCACATTTACTACACTATTTATGCAATTGAAACGTTATGCAGTTAAGTCTTTCAAGGTCATCTTGCTGGCATACAGCTGTATCATTTAAATACCGTGATTAATAAGTTCGTGGGTGTTTTGTTGGTATGCGATAAACTAGTTTTGGTATTAGATGCACTCACAAAATGTAGTATGGCGTAAGCCTAATTTCATGCACTAATTTACACAATAGCAAAATGAATTCGTTGTTCAATATTTTAATAAAATCGCAAAACTGTTTATCTTTATATGAAACTTTTTTTTTGTTTATATACAAATTAGTTGTTTATAGTTAACATTTGGCGATATCGTTGAATATACTTAAGATTCGTGTTATATGCAGGAATCATTTGAGGTACAAGTACTTGATGGTTACAAGAGCGCAATTATTTGTTTACATTTTCCAGGCAAGTTTTTTGTTTATAAATACCCAAGATGGTACTCATAATAGAATCCGATACGGCATCTGATTGGATGATACTGGATTATGATGACATTTAATCGAAAAGGTTTAAAAAATGCGCAGAAAATATTATTCGCATTTTACAAAGTATAGAAAATATCTACCATTTCTGCACGTCGGAGTCATTAAAAAATATGTCTTTTTTCATTAAGCGAAAAAAAAGACGATCTTTTGCAACTGCATTTTAAGTCAATTTTTGCCGCATGACTATATCCATATATTTTTGGTTGTAATGTTACACTGACATTTTTAGTAACAGGAACTGCTACTTGTTTCTGCCTAGTTTGTGCAGTTTTCGAGGAAAATAAATACGGAACACCAGTGGTACCCTTTGGGAAATGCATTACGAATAATTGCGCTATTGTTACCTATACTTTACTTGCTTAAAGTCCCTGTTAGTTCAAACGAGATTTGGAAGTGTAATCGATGAAACAGGCACCAAAAATAATACATTATTACCACCAAAATGACACTTAATGGACAATAAAAAGTAGTCAGTGGCTATTCGTCCGGCAAGCCTGAAAATAGTAAAACATGTTTATATACGTTTCTGCTTGTATATAAACTCACGACATAACGTTCTAGAAAACAGAAGTACTGATTTTTTCAAAGACATTATCATGGGAATAAACTCATCCAGTTACCAACTACTTGCTGGCTGGGTGTTATTGAACACGCCGATTATCCACAAATATAAACAGCAGGTCAAATGAGATCTAAAGATGAATATCAACATCCAATGATTTGCAGCACATACACACACTTTTTAAACATGGCAACACATTTTGCAAACATGTTTCCATTTACTTAAACTAATCAGAACTCAAATCAATATTACTTTATAGTATACAGCATTTATTGTTTTAATCTAAGGAAATGGTAAAAAAAGGGGGGGGGGTGGGGAAGGGGAAATTGCTCTCTTTTATAATGTTTTACCTTCAAGAATAAAACTCATTGATATATGGCTTCAATTGAATTTCTTATTAAAAGATCCAGTAGTTATTATTTCCTTGAGGTTTACTTTCAATGGAGTCCTCAAATTATTTTGCACGATTTATTTATTTTAACTGTATGGAGATTTTTTACACACAGAGAATAAGAGAAAGAGTTGTCCAATGTAAAACGCCCAAACAATCTGATAAAGTTTTGCATTAAGAAATGTGTTTTAAAGCAATCACTTGATTTTGGCTGTTGATATTGGACATGTTCGCATGCCTAAACGGATAAATATAGATAAAAATAGAGCTTTGAACTATTCTGCCAATAGGCACTGCGAGTACAAGGTACATGTATTTATCAATCAACAGGCGACTATAGATTCGATCAAACAGAATATAATTATAAAGAGCAAACATATGACAAAAATATCGAAACGTTCTTTTTTGGGTCTAAGTGAAAACAAAAAATGTATATATATATATATATATTTTAGTAAGGACATATTTGCATTACAGGACAGCTAAAAAAGTAGATGGACATTCTGAAAAACTTCTTGGAATGTGCAGAATTTGTGGAACCAATGACCTCCAGCGTGGCAATAAGCGAAAGGACTGTTTTCGCACGGAGATGATGGAGTTGTTTCAAATAGATATATCCTTGGACGATCCTCATGTCCACCCCCATGCAATATGCAGATACCATGAAAAAATGCTCCTAAGATTTGCCAAAGCCCAAACAGAGAGGACTGTATTCAGGACCAGCGTTGAGCCTGTTCAGTTTACTCCCCATTTAGTCGAAGGTAATTGTTCGATTTGCTCGCCAATTAACAAAAGAAAGAGAAAACGCAGAGGAACTTTAAAATATTTAGTTAAAGAATATTCATGTACAGAAGATGTTGCAGACAATCATAGTCAGCATATATCGTCAGTACACGCACCATTGCAACTACAGCTTAATGATAATAACATTAAACCAGTACATGTAGCTCATACTAAGTCAGATCAAGTACTCATTTTACCCAATGCAAATGAAATAACTTTATCTGTACACTCAGAAGAAACTGCTGAAACAGCACAGGATGTTATCAAGTCTTTTAACAGATTAAACCAGGAGGAAAAATCTAATTTTATCAGTAAATTTCCAAAAATATTATCTGAATTTGAGTTAACAAAATTGACTTATGAAATTGGTAAAAACCAAAATGAATTCATATTGAAAGACTGTGACTGCATTTCAAAACATTATACATCAAGAGAAATATTACAGGCTTTGAATCCGGTAGAGTGGTTATCTAAAAGAAACAAAGTTTTAATTAACTTCATGACTGGATTGGCCGGAAATAATTTTGACTTCATTGACCAAATAAACTCAACCGATGCATTTCTATACTGTCGAGCAATGGAATACCTATATAACTTGAGAAATAGAAAGCTAGTTGCTCCTTTTGCCTTTTTGGTATCTCTAGATGTGTATACAAAAACTAGCAGCCGTGTAGCTATAGATGCCCTTGGTAAGAGTAGCCCTGGTGGAAGCTACAAAACATTAAAGCATTGGCTTTCTACATATGCTGAAACAGTCCCAAAATGTCCGGGTGGTACACTCATAACAGGTTTCGACAATGAACAAGTAGTAGGTTACAAAAGAGGATTAGGTGAAGGTTCAAAATCCCTCACTTCTGTCATAACAACTATTGTTAATACAACAATGCACGATAAAGAAAACTCCACCGTACAACTTAACGAGAACTTCAAACCTAAAAATTGGTTTTCAGTCAATCACTTCGATGAAAAGTTAAAAAATGCTAATTCCGATGAAACGAATGCAGAAAGGGTAAAAAGGATCAAGACAGAAAAAGAGTACTTTGTCAAAGAGGTTTCACAAATAAGAGACAGCAGTCTTCCTCTATTTACCACACTAGAGAAAATTCATTATGACCAAATGTACTTTTTTCTCTCTAAAGCCATTAAAGATGTACTGAACGAACAAGAAAACGCAAACGATGAAATCATTGATTACGTAGACAAGCAAGCACACCAAGAGAGTAGACAGAAAAACATCATTGTTTGCACTAGATGTGGAACAGAAAATCCAAAAAGAAAGCAGATTTGCGAAAACTGCCAAGAAAGAGAAGGCATCAAAGAAGCCAAACAAGCACAACACAGAACGAGAAAGTGTGACGATGTAAGTAAAAGTGTTGGCTCAAAAGAAATTTCTCTGAATACACCGCTCGAAACCGCAACTGCTATTTCGGGACACCAAAGATTTGAGCACGTTCCATCTAATCATAAAGAATCAACCAAACTTATGATGGGTAGACCGGTTTTTTTAAACCCTAATAGTAACGAGGCCGTTGCATTGATACTACGAAGCATAGGCATAAGCTCTGGAATCAAACGATATGAGGGTAACAATAGACATTGGACTTTTGTTTGTTGTGACGGTAGACCTCATAGTTTGTATCAAAAACTTTTAACAGAAAGTGTTATTTGCTCTTACTGTAACCAAGCATTTTTAAACAGAAAGGCATACAAGGATCATCATAAATTGAAACACCAAGGCAAAAGCTCAACATTTTCCTTAGAATTTGATTGGCTTTATATGCGAATTGGATTGGGACACTTCGAGATGAATGTCATCAAGTCCTTTTTTGAACTTAATTGGACGCCATTCTTAGAGAAGATGTGCGAGATCATGCAGTTTACCTCCGATAATGCAAAAAACTTTGCAAAAACATGTAAAGACCATCATGTCGCCTGGCAGCTTCTGTTAGTATTTCACACTACCTCTTTAAAGGAAATGGTAGTGCCCTTTGTAAGATACATGATGAAACAAGGAGAAATGCCGACACCAGATAAATATCTGTTATTTTATAAGGAATTCATGTCGTCAAATCCGAGATGGGCATATCTACATTTGCAGGTTTTCAGATTTTCACAGGCAATAATAAATTTAAGAATGGGTGTCAGACGAAATAACAGCTGTCTGGTTCAAAGCGCAAAATTTCATCTTAAGGAACTTTTCTATGGTCGCTCTCATCCCCATTATCGCAACATTGAACTGTTTGACACTTTGCAATATCACTTTATGCCTGATGAAGTAAAGAATATTTGGGACAACAACACAGCATTTACAGTAAGCGGACACAATTCCAAAGGACAAGATCTAGATTTCTTACTGGAAGAAAAAAATAGAGCTGTAAAGCAGTTTATCCCTAGTGGCTCTATACCATCCAATGAAACATGGGATGCTATTTGCTGTAATTTGCAATACATAGAAGATCTTCAAAATTTGGTGTCCTCGTGGGTAGGGACACACAGATCAAACAACTATCAGACAAAGCATGTCGATATAGAATTTGCTGTAAACTCCTTCCGGCAAACTTTGAGAACATATCTTAAACCTGAAAATGAAACCTTTTGTGGTTTAAGTGGATCCAAACTTCACCCTGGGTTACTCAAATTTCTGGAAACATCGACTTTAAAACGAATGGATCACATCAACACTGAGGTTTTGAACGAAGAGCCCAATTTAATAGTTAATCAAAACGAACCAGTTTACGTGTCTGATGAAGAAATTGCAAGTCACATGAACAAATTATCAAAGATTGACATAATAAGAAAAACAGAACATTTGATTCATGATGAATTGAAGGACAATATTTTACGATCTCATTATGAGAATGTTCTTCACAGTATTGACGGAGGGCAGTTAAAAAAAGATGTATACCTCACATTATACTATGAAATTAAAGATGTAATCCAAAGTGAATGTAGTATTGGGGAAGAAGAGTCAGTCGATTTCGGCACTTTACTATGACATTCAAGGTGAGATTAGTACCGAAGCATTAATTGATCCTTGTCAGATTGTATCGCTCAATATTGTCTTCATTTTCGTTTCTACAATGATGAATGTATTTTTGGAATTGACTTTATCGTCCATTACAAACCTGCTCGTGCATTTTTCATTGTTATTCAACGCAAATTTATTTTCTAAAATACCTGGGACGATTTTAATTCACAAAGGATTTCTATTGTCTACTTATTGTACCTCGAACTTATTTACCCGAAGTAGGTCTTTAAGTTGAGGTTCAATTCAATTACAGTTAATCGGGCATGACTAATTAGATACGCCCTCTTAAAATCAGGAGGTCCGAAATAGGACTGGGAAAAAACACCCAGCAAAATACCTTGATTTACAATTTCAAGAATTTATTTGATTCAAAGTGCTTTTGGTTGCTAAAATATCTTCGATCGATAATCAGGCGGTATTTTGTGGAAATAAATAACCTGTCCCGAATCGGGAGATGTTGGCTGCAATAGGAATCATTTACTTATAGTGGCCGTTATTGATTGTAAATTCATGACGTTTTGTTTATGGCATTCGTCTATCGTGGAGAAAAAGAGGAAAGGAGGGCTTAACCTACGAATTCGATCATTATGGTTCAGTCTATTCTATTACGGCATACGTTTTACCTCTAGCAAACGCTCCGCCTTATTGTAAAAAGTGCCACTCTAAATTTGTAAACATTTGCTTCAAATTGATCCACTTTGAATCTAGTCGTGAATATGCATGACATATTTGCCACTGGACACAAAGGAGCAGTAAATTAATCAGCTTCATTTAGTGATTTATAATCATTTGTCCTCAGTTGATTATAGTCTCAAACAGTTTTCCAATTTTCATATATTTCATTTTCATATACATTTGAATTTTTATGAGTAAATGTTAGCATTTTTTCCATCATTTTTCTCTTTGCATTTTTTCTCTTTTTTTTTTTAATATTCAAAAAACGTTGTCGTAGTACACATCAGGGGTTATGTTGTATAATTTCCAGCAAAACTAATATATAACTTATATTTTTGACGGTTTTGACGGTTTGTAAGTCAGTAAAAGTTCAATGATTAAGTTTATATTGACATTAAATAGTACAAGTTCAATGATAAGTTAATATTGACATTAAAAGACCTTCTCACAAAAAGGACAGTTCAAATCCACTCGCCCTTCGGGCTCGGGAATCTGAACACCCCTTTTTGTTTGGAGGTCTTTTAATATCAATATTAACTTATCATTGAACTTGCACTATTACATACTTTTAGAATTAGATCATTTGAAAGTTTAATGATTTGATAAAACTATAGAAAATTCACAGAGGTCGTATATCTTTTACATCAGTGTAAGATGGTACATGTACATGAAAATTGATTGACAATACGGAGTTTTTTTAAGAATAAATTATAAACTAATGTAACTAATCGGCTACATTTCAGTTATAGATATTTTCAATTTAGAACTAACTTGTAAGTATGAAATTCATTGTTTGTATACGATAAATTAATTTACAAATATAATTTGTATATAGACAAAAGGATTTTAATGTGTATGATGCTATTGTCATTTCAAACCTTTTTCTAAAAATGTTACCATATTCCTTCCCATATTGTATCGTTTAATTAATGAGATGGATATTGAAGAGGGGGTCAGTTAGTCAGTGATTGAAATGTATTCTATATGTAGGGCATACTAATCAAAATAGAATATTTTATTGATAACCTTACATATTCCATCGTTTATTTTTCAGAATGAATTGTGACCAATCCCGTAAATATAAAATCGGTGAAAAAAAGATATATAAATCAGAAGAAAAAGAGTACTTGGCAAATTTGTCGAATGATCGTCGCATAAAATGTGAAGTTATTAAACAAATTAAATGCCAACTTACAAGGTTAAAAAGGCTGAAGGCTGATCCGGTTACAGCAGTATTTGTGATCAAAGATGTCAAGAAAAACAGAAAGACTAGACCGAAATATCTCGGGTTAGGAGAGCTCTTCGACAAAGTTAAACAAGGAGAACCAGCTCTCAGCAGCGATGAGTTGAAGAAAGTAAACGGTGTAGACATGTTGTTCCCAACACATGAAGATATTATTGAAAATGTTACTTTGGTAACTCCCAGCAAACTAAACATTGGACCCGGACATTCCAAGCAACTAGCTGAAAGTCAAAAGAAAATGCTAGAACAGACGGCAACTGTCCCCTCCAATGACACTTTATCAATTGGTTAGTATACTTTTAAAAGAAGGTCTACAGCATATATGCATCAACAAACAGAAAAAAAATAATCTAGAGACTACGTCAAAATAAAATTATATTTGATATAATACTGCATGATAAACTCTAGTTGTGATTTCGATATGAATACCTCATTTACTGTTGATTTAAAAAAAAGACCTGTCTGTATATATAGCTAGCATGGGTTCGAATCCCGGCGAGGGAAGAACCAAAAATTTGCGAAAGCAAATTTACAGATCTAACATTGTTGGGTTATATATATATATATATATATATACAACTCGTCTAAACATCAACCCAACAATGTTAGATCTGTAAATTTGCTAAATGTTTAGACGAGTTGTATATACATTATGTACACAGTCATGTATCACCATCATTATCAATGATGCTGATAAAATGATGTGTACATAATGTATATACAACTCGTCTTAACATCAATCCAACAATGTTAGATCTGTAAATTTGCTTTCGCAAATTTTTGGTTCTTCCCTCGCCGGGATTCGAACCCATGCTACTGTGATATCGTGACACCAAATCGCCTGCACTGCAGCCGTTCCGCTAGACCACACGACCACCTGGGCTCTACAAAATAATAGAGCTTTCGCTGGTCGTGTGTTACCTTTCCTCGTCAGTTTTAATCTAGCGGCGTACTACAGTACATGATATATAAGGCATGAAGATGTATATATATATATATTAACAATTATTACTGATCTTTTTCAGACATTGACTCTCCAATTCCAAAAAAGAAACAGACAAAAGCAAGCAAAGGAAAAGGTAAATAATTTTTCAAAATATTTTTAAAGATGCATGTTTCAAATGCATTTTCTAAATGTATCTGTCGACGCTAGTGACGTATGAATGTTTTGTTAAATTGATATCAATGGTTTGTTCTGTAAAATGAAAAAAAAAAAACAATCTCTTTCTCAATCCTAATGTCACAACAGAAGTCTTATCATGTTTGTCCATTTATCATTATGCACATCAACGCTTGAATTGTAAAAAAAATCTGTTAAATTTGATCCCTTCGGTTTTTCATAATTGATGTGATTTTATGGCACTTTAGTGACCAACATGTTGTTATATATTAATACTATGTCTACAGTATGTGGCATGATATCGCGGCCTGTAAAGTTGGTTTGCTGAGAACAAAAAGGAAAGTTGGTCAGTGAATAAATATTCGATATTTTTTTTTGTATTTTTAAGGTACTAAATCACCATCCGTAAAGAAAAAACAGAAGAAAACAAATGAAAAAACAGGTATGTAATTCTTATTAAATTAATTTTGTCTTTAAATTGAATGACATAATATTTAAATCATAATACACCTTATCGCAATTTCTCCGCCATTACAAGACATCGTAAACAAAGGTTCCCATAAAATATTGACGTCATAACAAAAAACATCTGCTGTCACAATGGAAAAGTGATTTTTAATGATTTCAATAGTTGTTGTGTCATAAAACATTACTTGGTGCTCGGATTACAAAATGTGTGCTCAAAACACCAAATCTAGTACTTTGGTTGGTTGATATATGAGTATGAGTGCGATGATTCTGCTCGAAAATGTTATGACCGTAAGAACTAAAGCGTCAGCAGAAAAGAACGTCGTTTTCTATGCAAAAATATACCGCCATGTTTATCCACATTCATTCTTATAAAAGTCGACGTTATTTGCCAAAAAGGTTTATCACTCAATCCTTTGCTTTTTTTTATTTGTGCAAATTATCAAGAAAGTAATAGGTTTAACATAAACCCTGACAGAAAAGTGAAACATGATTGTTTAAACTTTTGGAGTAGGAGATTTTTAAATATTATTGCTTACCTTGTTTTTTTCATAACTATTCTGCAATTTAAATTCATAGGAGTAAAAGGTAGTTCTAAAGGAAAGAGCAGAAAAGATAAGTTGCCTCAGATGTCGGGTAAGCCTTACAATATGACTACACTATGAAATCTTCATTTGTTACTTAAGTTTGATATTTTGTTTTGAGTTTGATATTTTGACTTATTTACATTACAAATATCGTAGAGTCACAGTTAAGAAAATATTAAATTCAATATATATTCTATACATGTATGCATGCAATGTTATAATTTATATATGAATGTGCATTAATTGCATACCTAGTTGTCAAAGGACCCGCTTACGATTTGACAAAGATGGGTGACCTGTTTTTCACTGCTCTGGTTTATACGAGTGAAAGCCTTGTTGGACCTACAGGGTGTATACATTACAGCCTCATTCATCAACAGAAGGGACGTTAATGCTTACGACATCAAGGGTGCGAGTTTCAGAAGCAACACGACGCCTATCAATAATAAGACAGAATCCGCGTATCATTCAATATGTTCTGATTGCACCTTATTATTTTTTTTTTTTTTAACTTTCTTCAGTAACAAATTTGATAATCATTATAGTTATAAAAAAGAGCATGTAATATGATTGCCAATTGGACAACTCTCAACAAGAAACCAAATGGCTCAGACGTTTACAATTATAATTCACCGTACGGCCTTCAAGAATGCGAAAAGCCTATATCGCATAGTCAGTCATAAATGGTCAAAAATGATAGATGTAAAACGAGTAAATTAACGGCCTAATTTATCATGTATAGATTAAAGAACGAAAAAAATATATATAGTATGATACAAGAAAACGACAACCACTGAATTACAGGCTCCTGACTCGGAAAGGAATATACAGTATGATGCGGGGTTAAACTATTTTTTTGGCGCCAAACCCTCCCCTAACCTTAGACAGTTATGAACAGTTCAGTATAAAAACAAGCTTAATTCTTTAGTGTTTGTGTATGTTCTACAAGTAAGTTCACACAACCTGATATTTTCATTTTTAATAGACAATCAAATACCTTTAGGTAAAGTAATATATTGTTTCTTGTGATTTTAGAAATTGAATTAATGGATGGTATTGAACCTTTACCAGAGCAGATAGAGGTAGAAGAAGTTGGAAATAAAGATGACTTTAGCGATGCCAGCCCAACTCGACCTCGAGTAAGCAATTACATTCTTTTTATACATAAAACTGCAATTACATGTTCGTACATTATAAAAGTACAAATCACTACAAACATCAACATAGCATTTATTTTTTGTGTTATTAAAATTTGCTGTTACAAAATGTTAGAAATTATGAAAAAAAATTAATGGATGTATCTCCCTCATGCAGAGCTCTGACTCCTTTCACGATTTGGCTATACTTTTTGGACCTTTTGGATTATAGCTCTTCAACTTTTATATAGGCTTTGGGTTTAAAATATTTTGGCCACGAGCATCACTGAAGAGACATGTATTGTCGAAATTTGCATCCGGTGCAGGACAATTGGTACAGTTAATGTTATTATTACTGTAATAATTTTAATTTGTATTAACGAAGCGGCAGCTTACACAAAAGCGCTAACAGATCATAAACCATAGTGTTTTGACATAAATCAGACACACTTGCATGTGTTAGATCCCTTAAATAGTTATTGAATGTACTAAAGCCAGACACCGCTACGGTTATGAATGTCACAAATATAATGACCAACACTGACCAGTTAAAACAGTTTTCATGTCAACTGTACATGTTTCGGTAATAACTTATTTTTAATCTTATATGCAGATACTAATTGGTTATCTATACATATATAATAGGAATGTTATATTGTTTTAGATGTCAAGCTATGAACAAATGAGGATGGACAGTATAGAGAAAAACAGAAAATTTCTGAGTGGCTTGGCATTTCACCATATACCTCAGGTTTGTAAACATCAATAATTTGTCGTTTGAAAACTACCGAAAATCAGTGCTAGGAATTGTATTAAACTTGTAGTGCGGTGAAAATGTTAGGCTAGCCGCGTGGTAAAGGCCTTACTGTATCTTTGAATTTGGAAACAAGAGCGTATATTTCCTTGGTTTCCAAGATTTTACTCTAAACAGCATGGCAAACGTATAAAAAAAACCGTTCATAATTAAAATTGCAACCCTTTGGTTAAAAAGTATGCACATAGTTATTAGATTTTGTCATTTTGTCATGAACAGTTTTATTTTATAAAACTAATTTGTTATCATTAATTTAAACCATCCTTTATGTATATATAAAGCACCAGTTCGAATTCCGGAGAGATAAGAACAAAACATTTGCTTGCATCTAACATTGTTGGACTGATGTTTAGACGAAGTATATAATCATCTCATATATCTATCCATATTTTCAGGAGTCACGCACGTCTGAATATATTGTTCAAGGTATATGGGTAATCGTAGCGTTTGAGCAGACCTGGTATCAGGGATTGGTCAAACACATTGACAAGGAGAAGGACAGTATAACAATAACGTTCATGCATCCGAGTGGCAAAAGCAAGTTTAAATGGCCGGTTAAAGAAGACAGAATAGACGTTGAGAGGAAGTTTGTAATTTTTGTCTGTTTACCTCCTTATGCCTGTCCGGAAGGAGAAAACATGTATGTTCTACCTGGAACTGACTATATAAAAAATATATATATTGCATTTCAGAACAAATATTTTACTCAATAGATGGGGAGCTGCTCTGTTAAATATTAAGTACTAAATGTTGGCCCCATTGCTGTCAATTCTATCTCATTAAATGGCGTTTTTAATACACCATTATGGAAAAAAACTGGCGTTGTCTAATTTGAGATCGATATCTACACGTGATTATTACGAAATAAAAACGACATGCATAAACTTTTTTTCCTTTATAAGACAGTCATTAGAACTGAGGACGGGAGACTTAAAACAATAATTTGAACGGTTACTTTTTGTTTTTTAAAATTTTATTGTTTATTTTGATATATAATATGTAATGTTTGTCAAAGCTCATGTTGATGATTTTTATGGCAATGAAAACATTTGATTTGATTTGATTAATTCATGTATCCACCAATGATCAAATCAGAATCAGGTTAATAAAACATGTGGTTTCTGTCAACTAGCATATTTTTATTGAAATGACAGTTTTATTTGTATTCATGGTATTATCTTAGTGATGCAAATGATAATTCCAACATCATTTTGATGTGTTTCTCTGTCTTTGATGCAAGAGTGCATTCCGTAAGCAACTAACATTTTGCATTTACAGCTCATGAATTAGAAAAACCAAAATATGCCTTATTATTATAAAGTTTTAACAAATGCAACCGTTAATGATGTCATGTTTTGATAAATAAAATGTGAAGAAACTGTCAGAAATTCTCCAATTTTATAGTTTCAATGTGTTGGCCTTCAAAGAGCTATTACATGTACATGTGTACGGCCAATACGAACTATTACAATATAGAGGAAAAAATACGGTATATGATATTAAAAAGAAGATGTGGTTTGATTGCCAATGAGACAACTCTCAAAAAGAGAACAAAATGACACAGAAATTAACAACTAAAGGTCACCGTACGGCCTTCAACAATTAGCAAAGCCAATACCACATAGTCAGCTATAAAAGGCTCCGAAATGACAGTGTAAAACAATTCAAACGAGAAAACTAACAGCCTTATTTATATGAAAAAATGAACTAACACAACTAGTATGTAACATATAAACAAACGTCAACCTCTGAATTACAGGCTCTTGACTTGGGACAGTCACATAAATAGATAATCTGACGGGGTTAAACATGTTAGCGTAATCCAACCCCCTCCTTACCTGGGACATAAAAATCAGTTGATAAACGCTTAACTCACAAGATGGACAAATTATTAATACAAATGAGCATTATAAAAAGCGTTTTCATTAACCAAATGAGACCTGTTTCTTTTCTGACAGATCGATTAATCGATAACTTTACTAATTGACCCTATTTTCTTGGTTGCTGCCTCCTTAAAGCCAAAAAACAAAATAATAACATTCACCATCTATATAACTGTAATCTAAATCTTATATTCGTTCCCGTAAAGACGTTGCATTGATTTGAACTATTACATTAATTACCTAAAAATCTATACACTACATAGATACTATTTGTTTATATTTATTTTTCACATGTCTTAACTGATAATTAAAGTTTGCATGCAGTTGTATTCCGAAAATTTGAGATAACCTTTAAATATTGCAGCGGCAGCGATGTAAGAGGTTTCGAATATGAATCAAAATTGAGTACACTATATAATAAAAGGTTCTTATCCAAATTATGTGCTTTGATTGCCAATTAGACAAATCTACAAGCGATTAAATGATACAGAAGCTAACAACTATAACATAAAAACGTTACAACACGCTGCACTTATTTACACCTGTCCTGAGCAAGGACAATATTGTTCGGTGGTTGTCGTTTGTTCATTAATGAGGGGCGGAAGATACCAAAGTCACAGTCAAACTAACAGATTGAAAATAAACTGACAACACCATGGCAAAAAATAAAACGACAAATAGACAAATAATAGTACAGAACACACAACATATATAGAAAACTTAAGACTAAGCAACACGAACCCCACTAAAAATTGGGGTGATCTCAGGTACTCCGGAAAGGTAAGAAGATCCTGCTCCACATGTGACACGCGTTGTTGCTTATGTTATTACAAATCTGGTAAATAGTATAATTTGATAGGTCACATTCATAAAAGTGTTTTCGTTCTTTATATAAATAAGACCGTTGGTTTTCCGATTGGACTTATTTCAGGCTAGTCGTTTTTCTGGCTCTTTAAAGCTTGCTGTTCGGTGTGAGCCTAGGCTCCATGTTGAAGGCTATACTTTGACCTAGTGCTTGTAATGGAGAGTTGTCTCAATGTCACTCATTCTGTACGTCATCTTCTTATATCTACATACGGCCTTCAACTATGAGTAAAACTCGTACAGCATAGTCTGTTATTAAAGGACCCAAAATGACAAATGATGAACAATACAAACAAGATGGGCCAAGTAAGCTTTTCGCATCACCTGGCGTCCATCGTCCACTTACTTTACAAAAAATCTTCTCCTCTGAAACTGCTGGGCCAAATAAAACCAAACTTGGCCCTAATCAGCCTAAAACATGAATTCGATGACCCCGCCCATCTAACAAGATGACTGTCATGGCAAAAAATAGAACATGGGGGTAAAATGCAGGTTTTGGCTTATATCTCTGAAACTAAAGCAAAACTTTATATAGCAAATTTAATGTGCATTATGCTACCGCAAATGTTTCGAATAAATAGGTCCTCCTTTTCAATGCAAATAAATCATTTGACAAGAAAAGTGTCACTAAAACATACATATAAGTAAAAAAAAAAACAACACAAAGGAACAATTAAAAGCGGGAAAACAATGATATAATGGAAAAATCTTAACCGCAGACATTGTAAACACGAATGGAAAACATATTAAGAATTCATGACTTGGTACAGGCATTATGTAGAAAATAGTAAAAGAATAGACTCCTCCGGAAACAAACCAGGTACACAATCAAAGACAAAAACTGAAAAAAATTGAATCCAATCTCAAGTTTGGTATATATAATAATGTGTTGGGGTACTTTTTCGTGTGCACATATTTTTACTTTTCAATATCTTAACAATATGTCGTTAAAGTGAGAAAAAAACCCACAGTAAAAAATACAAAGATGACCACTAACTAAAATAATAAATAAATGATATAGTACTACATGAAGCTAACTTATATTCGGTTACTACAGCTGTTCCTTTTAAAATGCCGATATTGAGAAAACTTTACATATATCACTCTTATCACGTGCATGTGATGGAGTTTCATTTGACAAAATAGTGAAAATGATTTGTGTTGCTTGACAAGAAACGATTAAGAAATGATAGACTATCATAATTAAGAAGCCATTTTGTTTGATGAAGTACTGCACTTAATCAAAATCGGAAATCGGAAATATATATGTGTGAGAGTGCAGTATTTAAGACTACAGATCATCGCATTAGCAGGGGAAAGAATACGGCATATCTATTTATGACACACAATCAGTACATGCACAGCTTAAAACACAAAAAACACATAAACGTAATAAAAAAGACGTCTTTAACTGATTTGTTACTACAGGAACATTACTTTACTTTACTTTAAAAAGATGAACTTGTCTACCGAAATATTAGAATAATATGAATATGCAAAAACTCCCAAAAAAGTTAAATCAATGTATAGAAAATATAAACGATACTGTGAAACGGTTAAAAAAGATTAAAATGAATGTATTGCTACAATTGAATGTATCATATTTTTTTCAAACCGACCCGTCAGATATTCATTTTTGCATATGTGTCTTAAATAAGGCTTATTATTTTTCCTGGTAAAATAATAAATAGGTGTCAGAGGAAAGACTTGTACTCGAGGGGTCATATTAAAATGTTCGGATTGTTTTGTGGACTATTGAAATGTACCCGTACATTATCACGTAACCAAAATACAGCTCAGCTTCTCAGTTTAGTTGACTTTCAAATAAAATTTAGATAACCTGAGAAAAATAAATTTGTTTTAATATTTCACAAGTTTATAGCATGTATTCGTCAATTTTTTAACTTTGAAGTCCGGAAAATTAGTACATACAAAAACAAAAATTTAATGAAAAATGAAACGTTTTAACAAAAAAAAAAAATAAAGAAATTAGAAATTACAGGTATCCTTTTATATTTTGAAAATAGTTTGTTCAAATCTTAGTTCTCACTACAAAACTCCAAGCATTGAACTACCATCTAGTTAGATATGAAAAACATAATACCAATTGGAATTAAATGTGTCGCTGCTCGAAAATGAATCAAAATAAACTCATACAGTCCTACATTTATTGTGTTTTTGTATTATATAGACTTTTTCAACTGATTAACTTAGTTTTATCTTGCGCTGTAAGATCACTATCCCGTGTTTCACCCGTCGAATACTTTGTTTTTCGTTAGAAGCATATATATTTACAATAAAATATTTAAAAGCAAAATGTAATACTGTTATTTACGCTTGTGTTTTGTGTTGCCTTGTCAGTTTTACAGTTGGCGATTTATCTCTAAACTTTTATCTCAAACTATTATATATATATATTAAAGAGGCAAGTGCAATTTGAGGGATCAAAGTACCAATTTAACCTCTGTTTTTAACTTAAGTACTTAACATATCTCTGCAGATTATAATGTATTTATAGTACACGCACGCATACGTCAATGTGTTATTTATATGTTAATACGGTAGGTATATTTGTAAATCTCTTTGATTTCGAACCAATTTGTCAATGATTGTTATGGTTCATGATAATGTCCTGCAGTTAATATATCGAAATGCCTTTTTTGATAGAAATGGTTATTGGTTGGTACATTTATTCAGACTTATGTTATTGAACTAGATACTTTTGTCAATGAAAATGGAATAGGAATGAAGGGTTTAATTCATTTTTCTTTTGTTTTAGTATAAGATACACCTTGATTGCGTTATATTTAAAATAATATATCGAGGGCATATTACCAAGTCTGTCATATATTTTTTTAACGATGCGAATAAAGACAATCGAATCAATACACTATCATCTCGTCTTTCATTGAAAAATTACTGACATATAACATACCCGAAGACAGGGGGGCGGGGGTTCGGGGGGGTTCGGCTTAAAATCAAATAAGCACTGTCAAAGTCAACGTTTTGTTCAAATTGTGACTGTTCAAGTCGAGTTCTTGAGTCCAACGAACCCCCCCTTGGAAATTCCTGGCTACGGGCCTGTATAGACTTTTAAGGGTATGCCTAATATCGTTGCTATATACAAAAAGAGAACATTGAATGTAAGTATCTATAACTATTTCATATAACAGGTATTCTTCATTCTGAGTCTTCATCAGTTTGATTATGATGTCAAATGACGTACTGATGTATAATTACCATAGGCGGACCCAGGGGGTCTGGGGGCCCTAAGGGTCCCGCCCCCCCCCTTTCGTGGGAAAAATTTGGTTGATTATATAGGGAATCATTGAAGCATGACTGGAGCGCCCCCCCCCACCCGCTTTTTAGGAAAAGTTCTGGATCCGCCACTGATTACCCTGCCATGTGCTTGTCCTCTCTGTGATTTTGTTTAGTGAATTTCTAATTCGTATTCATCTGATAAGTTAATACAAAAATAAATAAGGATAATTGATGTTGTATGATTGAAAATGAGACCAACTATCAAACAGTGTTTAAATTTATTGGATGTAAGCAACTATAGGCAACCGTAAAGTCTTGAATCATTAGAAAATCCAAAACCATATGGTCGCCTTTAAAAAAAAAATCAAACTGATTTATACAGTTCGTTCATATTTTGTAATGTTACACCACTATCTCAGGTTAGGGGAGGGTTGGCAGCCTTCAAATTTGTTTAACCCCGTCACACTTTGTATGTACATGGTTCAAGTTTATCTGTGTGTTATTTGGTATCTTATTACGACTATTTAAATCCATGTTAAATTTTGAAAACAATTCTACTTTTGGTTTTCTGTTTGTGGAAATGTCATATTATATACTGTATTTTCCATTGTATTTAAGAAAATAAAACAATAAATAAAGTTCATTTGTCTCCCTTATTCTGAGAATCAGTTTAAAAATATAGTTATCTCCCATATGAAATTTACCGTGTTAGTCTAAGGGAGACAACTTTAATTTTCCTAAAAAATTACGGAATACCATAATATTATGGAGTTCGCTAAGTGCCCCGACTGTTATTAGTAAGCCTATAATCGGGATCCAGGGAATCATTATTTGTTAAATTCTTCTTACGAGTGGGTTTTGAATGAAATGTACTTCTTTAGGTTCATGTGTTCCTTTAAATATTTTTTAAAAGCATATACATTTTGCAATATTTCTTGTAATTTTGTAAGGTAAATATAGTATTTTGAAAGCAAAAGCATCTTATTTCTAACAAAATTAAAATTGATATTTTCAAAGTTACTAAGTAGATTAATCTTAATTTTCACAAAGGCAGTTTAATATTTGTCAGTTTAAAAATGCAGTTGTTTAGATCATGCCAGAAACTGGAGACAATATGATGTGCTATGATCTCTTGTTCTTCTTTGCACAATTTACATATATTGCTACTATTTATTTTCATCTTGTAAAGTAGTGTTTTAGTTTCACAGATGATATCGGATATGTTCCTTATGTCGTAACTACAATACCCTCCCTTTTCATGAATGTTACTTACCGAATAAGACTATTTACCGGATTTGTAATTACATGAGCAACACGACGGGTACCACATGTGAAGCAGGATCTGATTACCCTTCCGGAGCACCTGAGATCACCCCCAGTTATTGATGGGGTTCGTGTTGCTTAGTCTTTAGTTTTCTATGTTGTGTCATCTGTACTATTGTTTGTCTTTATATTTTTTGCCCATGGCGTTGTCAGTTTGTTTTCGATTTATGAGTTTAACTTTACCTCTGGTATCTTTCGTGCCTCTTTTGCATTTAATACTTTTAACATGTCATTTGGACCTTTCTTAGATGCAAAGAAAATACGTATATTGAAAGGTAACATTGCTTGATTTTTCCCCTTTACATTTATATTGATTTTTGTTTAACCCCTCTTTGAACGAGGGTGATATTCCATAATATGGTAAAACAATTGGTCTAAATTGGTATAATTAAAATTTTGAAATGATATGATTTTGCCATAGTTATCTTACAATTCATACACTGTTCACATTGCAGCCCTGTTTTTATAATAAGCACTTGAACCATCAATTCTAATGTGTTCTCCCTCCCATATAGGAAAAGTTAAAACTTCATCGATACATCTTGGTTTTTCTAATTTGAATACGAGTTTTTTTCAAGGAATCAAAAACCTCTTGATAACATGTAGGTGATGATCTTTATATGGGCCAAATTTAACTTAGTTTAATACCATTTATTTGCTCGACAATACAGACTACTCTCACTGACTTTGGGTTTGAGTTTTACAGCCTTCTTATCCAAGTTTCAGTCGTTGTATAAATGCTTTTAAATTAGCATTTTCAAGGCACGAATATCATAATATTGATATACAAGTTCAAGCTTGACATATCTGGTTTTTTATCCCTATACATGCATATTCATTTATTTTTACATGGTATACGATGATAAAATGAACACATTATCTATATTTATGGCAAGCCGTTCTCCATACAAATTTGTTTACGAAATTTGTATAACATGTATAAACAATTAAACACTTAGATTTCAAAAGTGCACACTGATGATATTTAAACTGAAAAAATACACACTGAGAATTGAAAAATACGCACTGAGAATTGAAAAATAAACACAGAGAATTGAAAAATTTAAAAAATACACACTCACAATTGAAAAATACACACTCAAAATTAAAAAATACACAATAATAATGGAAAATAACAGACAATGAATTGACAATTACACAGAGATTAACTTAACAGAAAAACAAACACTGAAAATTGGAAACTAAACATCGAAAATTGAAAATTACACAGTTACGATGTATTCAAAATTACACTCTCAGAATTTTTGGTATATTTTATGCGCACATATGTAATTAGCATTATTCTATTAAAGCTTATTGGCGCTTCTGGATATCAATAGTCCGAGCGTGCAATAGATTTGAGTTGAGTACGTTAATTAGATAAATGCCCATACAATGTGCACACTAATCTCAGTGTGTGATTTTCGATTCGTAATGTGTGTTTTAAAGTTAGCTTTATTTCAATGTGTAATTTTCGATTTTAGGTGTGCAATTTTCAATTCCCAAATATTCATTTTTCAGTTTATTTTATCAGTGTGTATTTTGGAAATGTCAGTGTGTAAGATAAAGTTATAAGCTTGTCGTTTTGAATTTACAGTTTGTAAATTCCTCAATTTACTTTAACATATTTTTGATGAGAACAGCCTGCCATCAACTTGTAGAGCATTAAGAGCAGTTAATTCCAATTTCGCTCTTCTTCGTAAATAGAAAAAAAAGAACAAAAGTATTTTTTTTATTCAAATCAATTAAACAGTAACGTGACTTAAATTTCCAGTAAACAGTGAAATAGATGAAACATAGTAGAGATCATATACCTTAGAAACCATGCATTTGTGTACAACGTCTTTCTTTAAACTGTTTTTAAACTTACATGCTAATTCACATGTAGTTTTATCTTCTATCATAACACATTTGTATCCTTCTGCACAATTGTGTCTTGCACATTTGCCTATTAGGGCCTGAAATGAATAAATAATTGAAAGTGTCAAAACAAGTTTTTCTTCTTATTTCGTGTCCTTCCGAATTTGTTCTTTCTAAAAGGTGCTTGCAATGCAGAAAATCCTGTAATAGTTTTAATGACAGGTACATTAGTTTACTGACGCCGACTTATTATATTTTGTTTTTCCTCAATCTACGAAAATTGATACACACGAAAATAAACGAATCCACAGTAGATTTACTAGATTGCAAATTAAAAAAAAGATTTTACAATTGACGCCCTTTTAATCTATCTTGTTTAATAATTTAAAATTAGGAAAAATAAAGCTAGTAATTTTGCCCGTTTTTGAGATACAATCAAGTTAAAATTGGGAATGATCGTAAGTGAAAAATAATGAAGATGCCGCTTGATTTCTGATACAAAATGAATGGAAGAAATGTTGTTTGTCTGTGAGACAAATATGATAGTAATGCATGTAGCAAATTATACATTTTTGTTTCAAAGAATGAATTAAAATATGGATAGACAACAGTATTTTGCTGAATAAGTTAATACAGTCAAATTCAGATTCATTAAGGAGCAAGAAATATATCTGTTCAGCTTAAGCAAGGGAAAAACAAAATTAACACATTGGATCGTTTTGAAACTACTGACCATATATTATACTTCACTTCGGTGTACTCAAATATCGTTATAAATGTGATTTGTAGTTTCATTGTTATAATTGTTATTCCAATTGATTAACCATAAACTTCTACTTAAACACATTTTTTCTAGAGGTGATTGATGTGTAAACCGGGGCGATTTTCTCGGTTTACACATCAATAACCTCTATAAAAAAATTGTTTGATCCTTATAATTCTTAAGCCAAATATTTCCGATTTTTTATCATTTTTTGTTGCTGTTGGAATGGCTACTATAATAACCATCAAGTTGACAGATCGGGACTAAGGAGTTGGCCGCCATATTGATTGGCTTTCTAAAATCCAAAAATGTTCGATAAATGCAACAGAATTTAAAATGAAAAAGCACCTACCTCAAAAACTAAATTTTAATAAGATATTATCCGCATTTGATGCGAACAAGTAACGACATAATATTTCCCTTGAACGTTTTCATTCGTGACGTGGTGTTTTGCCATGACGTAAATTCGGCAAGTCGTTACTGAAATTTCGCGAAACTTTATTTAATTTTAATTTTATACATTTTCGAAGCTTTACCGCGTTAATTATTTTTGTAATATATGCATTAGAATAGAAACAACTGTCATGTATTTGTTTTTTAATCTCAATTAGCTGGAATTCTTGAGGTCCCTACATGCATGTGAATCGCGTATGAATAGATCACAGGGAAGGTTACGAAAGTAGTTTCGGAAACATGGTTTATCGAAGTGTTAACCAAGAGAAAAATTATAATTGACCTATCCAATTCAAGTATTCATAGATATGCAAATCATATAAGAATTATATTTCCATGTTGTCTTTATTGGGCCATGACACAGTAGCACCCAAAGGGAACAGTAAAACTCTCTTAAACTACACTTGCCGGACTCAAATCAATCTTCAGCCATTATTGTATATTAGTTTCTCGGTATCTTTAAGAGAAAATGAAACGAAAAGCTAGGGAGGTTACTAAGTATTAACAACAGGTCAAGTTCCCATAATATACCATGTTATCACGATACTCCATAGGAAGAAACCGACCTATGATTCAAAGTAAATTGATTCGATACTCTTACCTTTTGTTTGTAAGTTTCCAGTCATTTTAATTGATTTATATTAATCTCTAGTTTTTTATACATGCATTTTCAGACAACAGGAACTCTTTAAACATTATATTTGATGATCGGATGAATGGCTGTTAAATGTGAAGTGGCAAACTAAATGCATATCCAAGACAATAATTATTTTGAAGCCAGATGCTGCAGGTGCAATGTTGATCTTTGTTATCCTTAAAAACACTTAAGCTTTCAAAGGTGTACTGTATTGCTTTGAGTAAACTGGTTGCCTGTAATCAGAAAGATAAAAAAAGATATTCATCTTTTTCTGTTGTATGGACTTCTAAGTAATTAGTGACACTTTGTATATCCTAAATGCTTTGTACATATTTACCCTAGACCATGAACTTATATTCGATGAAAAACATCCGTGTTCCTGTACCAGTTTTACATCCGAGTTTAGATTTCCATTTATATCACACATTTTCCAGCCACGTCTATAACTAACATGAAAGCAAGTTGATGTTTTCATACATTCTTTAAGACATGTTAGAAAACTGACTTTCAATAATCTACGAAGTGCAGCGTTGCGGTAACATTGTCCGTAAATTATCTCCCCTGGTTTAGATATTTGTGAATTTTGACAGTCAATGTCATCAGTGTTACAAATATCATTCAATGACCAAGACGACATTGACATCACATTGAGTAAAACAAGCAATAACGTTTCTTTTCTCATTGCAGTCAACCAACACAAGGAAATAAACATGACAGAGAAAATGTTGATGAACATTTAATAGTAGATGACGTTAAATGCCATTATCCTTCAAAGCTCTTTGCTATGGTTTAATAATTTGTCGATATGTCCTCTTGTTTTTGTCACGATTAAACATTCTAAATACGAAACAAAATGATTTATTCATACTAATGATAACAAGTGAAATTCATCATTTAAATCGCCATTCAATGGGAAAAACCTTATTTCTAATTTACAGTACGAGCTGCCAAATCATTCGTGCAGAAATCTTTCAGAGTTGAAGGATAAAATTTTCACGTCTTTGAGATCTAAATACACTTTGACGCGTTAAAATACTAAAACAACCTTTCACTTGTTTAATTATAAATAATTATAAAAGGTGTAATGTAACCTTTTATTTGGAAAGGCAAATCAATACTATTGTAAATACAATATGGACAAACAAACACACACATTTGTTCAATGTGGTGATTGTACAAGACATACAACTGTTAAACTTTAAGAGCCAAATTGCTTCCTACTTTTCTGGAACCAAAAACTTACTTCACTATCTACACAACCTTATAAAATAAATAAAGTATTAAAGGTTTCAAGAATTAAAATTATTGTTCATGTGGATAAAAAGTACAAATTCTAATAAGGATACTTTAAGTAAAAAAAGGCAATGAACGTAACCAAAGTAAAATGTTAGACTGTTATTTTTTTTATTTTTAAAATATAAAATTACGTCTTACGAATTACTCATTCAGGTAATTGATGATGACCTCAATAAAATACATTCATCGAAAAAATTTCCTTCGTTTACTACTCTTTACTAATCAGGTAATTCGTGTTTTAAACATGTAATTCTGTGTAGTTTTGTAGTTATATGCTTACAGAAACAACATTTTTGTTTATATAAATTGTACAAGTTAAATAAAAAATATATAATGCCAAACATTCACAAGGTGGTATGTTTTACCAGAGAAGTGAAAGATACCAAAAGGACGTTCAAACTCATAATTCGAAAATAAACTGACAACGTCAAGGCTAGAAAGAAAAAGACCAACAGATAAACATGGGTGAACAAAACGGTAACAAGTTAATTCGTCCCTTGACCATTTCGTACCTCTGTCATTTCGTACCCAAAATTGCCATTTCGTACCCAGCATTTACCATTACGTATCCATGATAAAAACCATTTCGTACCCAATGGGCCAAATACATCTACCATTCGTTCCTCATGAACATAATGCATGTTTACTATTTCGTATCATTTATTTATAAAAGTTCACATTTCTCAAGATAAATAAAATTGAGAATGGAAATGGGGAATGTGTCAAAGAGACAACAACCCGACCAAATAAAAAACAACAGCAGAGGGTCACCAACAGGTCTTCAATGTAGCGAGAAATTCCAGCACCCGGAGGCGTCCTTCAGCTGGCCCCTAAACAAATATATACTAGTCCAGTGATAATGAACGCCATACTAATTTCCAAATTGTACACAAGAAACTAAAATTAAAATAATACAAGACTAACAAAGGCCAGAGGCTCCTGACTTGGAACAGGCGCAAAAATGCGGCGGGGTTAAACATGTTTGTGAGATCTCAACCCTCCCCTTTTACCTCTAACCAATGTAGTAAAGTAAACGCATAACAATACGCACATTAAAATTCAGTTCAAGAGAAATCCGAGTCTGATGTCAGAAGATGTAACCAAAGAAAATAAACAAAATGACAATAATACATAAATAACAACAGACTACTAGCAGTTAACTGACATGCCAGCTCCAGACTTCAATTAAACTGACTGAAAGATTATGATTTCATCATATGAACATCAGGCACAATCCTTCCCGTTAGGGGTTTAGTATCATACCATCATAACATATATGAGAAGAACATAACCCGTGTCATGCCAACAACTGTTTTTAGAATAAATAAAACCATTTTGAGATGATCTTAATTTTTTTAAATATAGTTTAAATAAAATGCAGCCTGCCGTAGAAAATTTTAATTACACGTTGTTTGTTTGCAGGATTTATTAATTTAAAAACACATCATATAAATCTAAAGACTGAGGAATATGAACTCCACTAAAAACTGGGGGTTATCTCTTCTGCTACAGAAGGGTTAACAGATCCTGTTCCACGTGAGGCACCTGTCGTGTTGTTCATGTTAGTACAAACCCGGTAATAAGTATAATTCTGTGGGTCTCGCGTAGTTTTCAGTATGCACCACATTTTTTTTATGTTTATTCATTATAGACAGAAACAATATTACAGTCATTCCTTAAAGAGTTTTCCGTTTTGAATTTTACTTGGAGTTCGATATTTTATTGTTTTTTTTTATACTATTGGAAGCCGATATTAAGCCATTTGAAAGCTATTTCCTTCTTTTGTTTTTTTACAAATATGTGAATAATATATATCTTCTTGGAAAAATAATTATTACAATGTTCTTTTACAGATAAATTGCAATAAAACGGTTTTGCATTTGAATTCATATGTATATTATGAACGCTTAGGGAGGACAAACGTTGACAATTCATTACTGCATGACAGTTTTTACTAAATTATTTAAAACATTCATGTTATGTTGTCATAACTTGACTTTCATTTACAATATATTTTTCTTTTTTTTCAAATAAACCAACCTTCCTGAGAAACAACGTTATAACATATTTCAAAAACATATTGGAAGTTTTTAATCTGGTTGTAAGATCGGATATCATGGAAACATGCAAAAAGCATGATACATGAATCAACTTCGGTCCTAAAAAGTGATCAATATTTTCCACTAGAAAATTCACGTATAAAATCGAAATGAAAAGCATATTTGACAAATCGATTAAATCTAAAGTGTCAATTACCATACTGTACATGGTTGTAAATGATTTTATTTCCTTGTAAGTATATATCCAATAAATGTTATACTAGCAACGATATATAGATACAAATGTATATTAAGATGTGGTATGAGTGCTCCATCAAAGTCACAATTTGTAGAAGTAAACCATTATAGGTCAAAGTACCGTCTTCAACACGGATATGCATATATTCCATTTAACATCATAATAATACGCATACAATCATATGTTTAATAAAAGTCGGGTTTACTGGTGTAGTCATTTCTTAGATTGTAGAACACTACTTTATAATATGATATAATTCTAAATATATATATATATATATAGAGGTTTAACAACGTTACTGCTTACAAACAAAGATGAAAGACGCTAGCTGCGACATGTTCAATAGTTAATTAAGTATCTTATGTTCACTAAACATAGTTGTTTTTTTTTACTTTATTTGCATTTTATTTTGTTCAGGCAACGTCGAGGAAATATACATTACATTTCACAAACAGTTTTGTAATACATGACCTTAATCTACAAAAATTGGTATCTTTAAAAATGAATAAATCCCTAGTATTGCACGATTGTTTTAACGATATTGCAATTTGATTGTTTTATTGAGATTATTTATGTACATCAAACATAATTGTTGATTTGATTATAATTCTGCAGCATTATATTTTTTGATAGAAACACAGTTCATAGATCAATAAACAATGTCAATAACAACCATACACTTCAACATCAACTACACGCCTGGTAAATCATCTAATCTCAACCAAATGTTGAGACGGAAAAAAGTATTCTGGCACTTCCTGTTGAGCTTTTCTGGTTCAAAATATTCAAAATAAACACAGGGTAGGTCGACTTTTCGTCAATTAACTGAAAATCAATGCGTTTTTTGTAAAATCGGAGAATGGCATGCCATAGATATTGGAATAACAGTTTATCTCGTGTCTAACACAAATGAATATGATTTAAAATGACATCGTAATGATTTTTCTCCAGCAGGTAAATGTGATCAGCGCAGTCAGCTATTGACAAATTGACAGTGATATCATTGATAAACTAGCATATATATAAGTAAACTAGTATTTTTCTAAAACATTATGAACATAAAATTACAGTTTGTTCTTTTTCTTTACTTATAAAATTTCATTAAGCTAAATATGTTATAAAGTATGTCATGTTGAGATTTTCTGGTATCGGTTGAGATATTCTGGAACAATGTTGAAATCTTCTGGTGAATGAAATTTTCAACTATAAAAAAGAAGATGTGGTATGACTGCCAATGGGACAACTGTCCACAAGAGACCAACATGACACAGACATTAACAACTATAGGTCACCGTACGGCCTTCAACAATGAACAAAGCCCATACCACATAGTCAGCTATAAAAGGCCCCGATATGACAATGTAAAACAATTTAAACGAGAAAACTAAAGGCCTTAGGTAGCAATACACAGTTAGAAGTTTAGTTTCGCATTATGGCCCCTGTGAATTTTTTAAATATGAAAGTTTTTGTACAATAAAATTGATTTTTAGATAATTGAAGAATAATATAGCCTTCTTAGTGGGTTTATATGACCATTTAGATTGATTTTAACATGTTTTATAGGCCATTTCTATGATTGACAGTCCGTATTTTCCTATCCGTACCGTTCATAGGTCCATAAATTATTGTAGTGTTTATCAACAAAGATTTTGCGCTCGATCTTTTCAATTCAATTTTATGGAAAAACGAGCAGGAAAGCATATGATTTTTTTTGGACCACTTGATAGATATAAACCTATGGATTCAGGAAAGGTATCACTGTAGTTCATTGAAATTTTCCTTTAGACCAAATTTTGGAGACTTTTGTGACATGTTCACCCCCCTTTTTTGCTATATTTTGTATCTAAGAAATGCAGATTGTTGCCATGGTTACAGCCAAAAGGGATTATATTTTACCCTTATGACCATTAAAAATCAAATCTATGGAAGATTTTCTTTCTACAAGTATATACATGCATAACACACATATAAAGCCTTCTTTGTTAGACAGGAGGGGAAAGAGGGTGTTTAAAAATTATGAG
Source organism: Mytilus edulis (assembly GCF_963676685.1). Lineage (NCBI taxonomy): Eukaryota > Metazoa > Mollusca > Bivalvia > Mytilida > Mytilidae > Mytilus > Mytilus edulis. Next base: position 39,612,261 of record NC_092354.1, read on the forward strand.
TGTCAATTTTAAGTTTTTTTCCTAACTGTGTATTGCTACCTTATGGCATTTGACAAAGCAAATAATTGCTTTTTTTTAGACAAACATACCACAAAACTATTGATATTTATGTTATAGGTACAATTCTAAGGGAGAAACAACCTTTAGTATGACAGTATATGTTAGTTTTGTTGTTTATTGTCCTTAGCAACCAATATAGACATTTTGACACAAAGACTTGGTTCCGTTATAAATTGATACTTTATTGGCTACCCCTTGGAAAAGAAGATTGCGCGTTATGTAGAAACCTTAAAAGGGAACGCTTTATATTTTTTCATTCGACTAAATCAAATTTATTATTTTAGCAAGTATAAAGTCACAATTTAGCATGAATTAAGCCTAAATTTTTTCCCGCTGTTATAAATAAATTCAGTATTTACTAAATTCTAACCAAGGCTTTGGTATGGTAATACACAATAAAATTGACATTCTAGAGCTTTAAAATAGCTTTAACTTGTAAAAGTTGTCTACTGTGAAGGTTAATTTAAGTTTTTAAACAAGAAAAGACAGGGTTAGAAGGTATGGTTTTAGAAAATTGACTAAAAAAAGGAGAAAATGCACTTTGACATGGCATGTTTCATAAAATCACTTTTTTGTTGCATTTCAGTGTCAACTGCTAACCTTCATAAAATATTTATTTCTGAACCGATTTTCAAAACAAGCAGGCGAAAATGCTCGTTTTAACTAGTAAAAAACAGAAATCCATTTAAAGTGGAATTGGGGAAAAAAATGTTAATCCTTAAGGTAGCAATACACAGTTAGAAGTTTAGTTTCGCATTATGGCCCCTGTGAATTTTTTAAATATGAAAGTTTTTGTACAATAAAATTGATTTTTAGATAATTGAAGAATAATATAGCCTTCTTAGTGGGTTTATATGACCATTTAGATTGATTTTAACATGTTTTATAGGCCATTTCTATGATTGACAGTCCGTATTTTCCTATCCGTAACGTTCATAGGTCCATAAATTATTGTAGTGTTTATCAACAAAGATTTTGCGCTCGATCTTTTCAATTCAATTTTATGGAAAAACGAGCAGGAAAGCATATGATTTTTTTTGGACCACTTGATAGATATAAACCTATGGATTCAGGAAAGGTATCACTGTAGTTCATTGAAATTTTCCTTTAGACCAAATTTTGGAGACTTTTGTGACATGTTCACCCCCCTTTTTTGCTATATTTTGTATCTAAGAAATGCAGATTGTTGCCATGGTTACAGCCAAAAGGGATTATATTTTACCCTTATGACCATTAAAAATCAAATCTATGGAAGATTTTCTTTCTACAAGTATATACATGCATAACACACATATAAAGCCTTCTTTGTTAGACAGGAGGGGAAAGAGGGTGTTTAAAAATTATGAGTGTCAATTTTAAGTTTTTTTCCTAACTGTGTATTGCTACCTTATTTATATATATAAAAAAAAAATAACGACAAACAAATATGATTCAATATGTAACACATAAACAAAGGACGATTCCAACCCTCCCCTTACCTGGGACAGTGGAAAATATAACAAGGTTTAACTCATCAGATGGACAAAAATACAATTGGACGTGGCCGAGTTCTTGAACATCCCGACAACAAAAAGACACTAGGAACAGATCTGAGAGTACTCGCAGTTATCAGACAGCTAGTTCAAAGCCACTAACAACTAATAGAAAAATCATACATCTAAAACTAAACTATCAATCCGTACACATCCAGCATCCAATGAATTTAGTGTAAAGACGTCATAAATAGTCAGAGAAAAACATGACCTTTTGTAGCTTAGTATCAATTACATATACAACTGTCAAAATTCATAAACTTGCCGTATATTGTTTGACATTTCAACAGTAATTTTAAACATGTCTGTAGTTATCACAGCAGCTTCTAAAGAGGCCTTGGGTTGTAATAGAGTCTAAATAGTAAATAGCTGTGTTTAACTAGATACCCCAATGATGATTGTGGCCACGTTTGGTTAATTTTAGCCCAGTAGTTTCAGAGGAGAGGATTTTTGTAAAAGTTAACGGACGACGGACGCTAAATGATGAGAAAAGCAGGGTAGGATGAATTTTCCATACAAGGTATGGTTTTCAACACAGAAAGAAAATCTCGCATTATACAAATAATATACTTACCATTGCTGAATTGTACTTGAAACATTTACCAGTCATCTTCCCTTGCCCTTTTCTTCACCATTTGTTGAATTTTCGAACATCCATGTACCTTCCTGACTTACGGGAGGTCAAATTTGCTTACTTACCTATAGTATAACAAGAAATCCATTTCATAATTACAGTAACTATTTTCATATACAATTACAGACACAGTATGTGTTCATGAGAAATTCAAAATAAAGACCATATATATTAGAAGATGTGGTATGAGTGCCAATGAGACAACTCTCCATCAAAGTCACAATTTATAAAAGTAAACCATTATAGGTCAAAGTACGGTCTTCAACACAGAGCCTTGGCTCACATCACACAGCAAGCTATAAAGATCCCCAAAAATTACAAGTGTAAAACCATTCGAACTGGAAAACCAACGGTCTAATCTATATAAAAACGAGAAACGAGAAACACTTATGAAACACATCAACAAACGACAGCTACTGAACATGAGATTCCTGACTTAGGACAGGTGCAAACAATTGCAGTGGGTTTAAACGTTTAAATGGTACCAAACCTTCACCCTTATCTGTAAAGTTAAAACAAAACAACAAATTGGGAAGATCATGGTACATGCAATGACTTTTAGCGATCTTAACCAAGTTTTTCAATCTCGATCAATGATAAAGCAAAGAGTACCAAGAGAATGTACAAGAAGCTCCGTAAGAAGCTATTTTTTGTTATTGATATAACATATAAGTCATCACTTAAAAATGTTTTTGTTAGAGGAGCATCAGATCAATTTATTATGGAGAATCTGAACACCGTTTTGTATGTGTCAGTCAGGTTAACCTTTTTTTTTGTGTAATAATTTCAAAGTCGATCAGTTGTTTGAAGATATTTATTCTAAGTAAAAACAAAACATCCACTCCTCGCAGAAAGACTGCTAGCCTATGCATCACAGCAATCCCGTACGTTTTTAAAAGCTTGCAAGGATGACAAATATCTTCACTGCAAAACTCAGTACAAGTATTTCGAAAAAAAAATTCTGACATACAACGTATCATTTACTCCTTTTAAATAAAAACTTTACATGACTTTAAATTAAATATAACAAAAATACCGAACTCCAGTAAAAAATCCCTAAGCATATGGCAAAACTCAAAAGCTCCACTTAAATATTTTTTTTATAAATTTCTATACACACTATCATATTTAAAATGTGTAACTCCTACATAAATTTTACCGCTTGAAATACACTGTCATTGTTGGCATGGATGTTCGTCTTCCAATTAATAACACCAAACCACTATCATATTTAACATCGTCAAGAAACGTAATGAATTCCTTGGATTTAAATATTTTATAAGTCCATAAAATAAAGAAAAAACAATACCAATTCAATGGAGTACAGTTGCAAGCCTTAGTTGTTCGTTTCTAAAATTTTGTTTTCAGTGTCCTTTGTCAAGCAAATAATTCTTAAACGTAAACTTTGAGAAATGTAGCAAATCCAAATATTCATCTATTGTTCCAAACAATGCCGAACAAAATCAGCTGGAAGATTTATAAGCTGATTGGCAAAATTGAAAATGATTGTTTGATTGATTGAATTGTCAATGATGTAACCAATTTACATCTGTAAATTACTTAGTCAGATCTATAAGTCGGCATAATCCGAATATTTATAAAACACCGTCATATGTATATCTAAAAAAAGATTCTGCTCTTTTTTTCTTTGTTATGCTTTTTTTTTTTTTTTTTTTCGTTTGCCTGGAACTTTAATTGTTTGCCAGCTCAAACACCCTTACACAAACCAAATGCACATGGTTTCAAGAGAGTGTTTGAATCTCGATTTCGATTCGAGTAGGTAATATTTATTAACCGTCATAACAAACGAAAACAAGACGGATTATGGATATTATAAGAACTTTGTTCCCCCCTGAAACTATAGGGCTATGTGATTTCATGTTCGTCATGTTTCTGCATTGAACTGCAATTGTCAATCAAATTGTCGTGTAGTGCATTTGTAATATATAACAAGATACACATTTAAACATAATCACTCATAATAAGGTAAATGTTTTGTTACTCAGGTATTGTTATGTTATCTTCTAATAATTTAATTTTGGATGTAACGCGTCTTCTGATTGGCTGACGTTATTTTGTTATGAGCCCATATTACAACTCTAGTACAGGGTCTGGTTTATGTTTTATGATTTGAAAAGTGTGGCAAATACATTTTAAGATGAAATATTTACATTAGATGTATGTTTTATTCTGATTGGCTAACTGCACATCACGTGTTATTCCGTACGCAATTGCATTGCTCAATAAAACTTTTCATTCATGATAACACGTGGTCCCACAATAAAGTGCCCAGGTGTATTAAATAAAACAATAATAAAATTCGTGTTTTCATGATCATTGCTAAAAACATGTAATTATAAATATTGAATGCTTCTTTTTGTAACTTCATAGGGTTGTAAAAGCGTTGACCTGCAAAATGTACTCGGTCAACGCTTTTACACCTCAATGAAGTTACAAAAAGAAGCATTCAATTCTTAATTGGTAAAAGTTGTACATCCATCGTTCACAAATCATATGTTAAAGAATGACGACTACATGCGCTATTACAAAGTTAACTTTTTAAACCGATATTTTAGCCTGGTCACTAACCAGGCAGGACTCAACCGGAAACCTTATCACTCTGTACGGACATTATAGTATACAATTTTAGATATATACAAATGAAATTATTAAAACAATAAAAAATATTTATGTGAAGTAAAACATAACAAAATGAATGATTATCGAGTATGTGATAAGTTTATGTCAAGTATATACTCCCTAAAGTGTCGATCGGAAAAGCAAGAACTTTTCCTTTCATATATCATTTATATTATTTTTTCCAATGAATAAACATGTAATATCCTTCGATTTCAAATCATATTGATGCATTGAGATGAAAGAGAACTTAACTAAATTATTTACAATTTAAAAAGACAGAAAAGGCAAATCATCACCAAAGCGAATTGAGATATCGACATAACCTATATTTGCAAACTTTATACAATATGGAAATACAAGTTCATATATTATTAAATTTTTTTTTTCATGAAATTCTCTTTTATTTTGGATTTTTCCGTTTATAGTTAAAAACAACAGTTCTGAATATTTCTAGTTTTGAAGCTATTGCAATATAGTCGAGTAATTTATGTGACGTATTACACTGCAGCGTGATGCCCCCAAAGAAATAGATAGATATGAAGGAAGTGACGTCATTGTTGCTTTTACAAAGTGTGATGTTAACATGTTCTTGGTCGTTAGATGATGTTTGTGACGCTGATGATAGCAAATGTCAAAATCCGCAAATCCTTACACCAGGGGAGATAACTTATGGACAATGTTATCACCACGCTGCACTTCGTAGATTACTGAAAGTTAGTTTTCTAACTTGTCTCAAAGAATGTATGAAAACGTCGACTTGTTCTAACGTTAGTTACAGGCGTGACTGGAAAATGTGCGATATCAATGGAAATATAAACTACGAAGTGGAACTTGTTCAAGAACTCGGATGCTTTTCGTCGAACATATCTTCGTGGTCAAAGGTAAATCTGTTCACTGATTATGTAATATTATTAAAAAGTAACATCATGAATTTAATAAAACCCCGCGGGAAATTTAAAACGGAAAGTCCCTTGTCAAATGGCAAAATCAAACGTTCAAACACATCAAACGAATATATAACAACCGTTAAATTCCTGACATGGTTGAGATATTTTCTTATGAAGAAAATGGTGGATTATATATACCTGGTTTTATAGCTAGCTAAACCTGTTTTTTTTTTTTTTTAACAACAAATATATTCTTTAATCTAACGATTGTTTGTTACAACTATACTTCACTGTCCCAGAGCCAGGGGAATTTTCCTGGAAATAATCAGAATATAATATACAAAATTGCATAAACTTTGACTATATATCAAGTATTCTTTTAAATCAATTTATTCAAATGTATGAAAATACATTTTGAGAAATTATTTTGCTTTCGTTCATAGCCCTTCTTACTTCCTTTATAAACAATTCATACACATCTAATCATTTCAGTTTTTGCTTTGAAACATAGTACACATGTATGACATAAAAATGCTAAAACCTAAATCTGTCAAAAAATTTTAAAACCATAAAAACTCTGATCTGATATTTTGTATCAAAATACAATATGTTCACCATGTTTACCTGACATCTTATTTTTGAAATAGAGTTGTAAAAGAATTTGTTCCATTTCATCCGAAAAATCTTTTAAAAAGAACATGTATGAATGGTTTTACGCTAGTTATGTTTTGGGGCCCTTTTCTTCCTTTGTTATAGAAAAATGTAAGTAATAGTCTTCTTCTAGATCTGTTTTGCATTGCAAATGACATTTACTCTTATTATAAATGTTTCAAAAACATTTAAAAGGATTTATGTTATTCAGAACTTGGTTGGCAAATGTTCTACGCATACTTGTGCAGAGGGATACAAATGTGTTTTGAAAGGAGAAGTAATAACATGTGTAATAGCGTGTAAGTATCAGGTAGAAGAGATACATTTCATGGGTTAGAACCCAAATATTTTGTTGTTAGGCCTTATTTAGAGTATTTTTCAATTGTTTTATTTACTCGGCTATATATGGATGTATTTTGGTGAGGTTTTGTGTCAGATGTTCCTGCTCCATGTGTTTTTACCATACGATACAAGGACAAATTTTCTGCCACATAAAAGACTAAATAGCTCATAAAAGGTCATTTTCCAAATAATTAAGCAGATTTTTTTTTTTATTATCTAATATGAGAACCAAATAATACCAATGCAAATATAAGGGAAAAGTCCGAGTCAGCCTTTTCCCGCCATATTTAAAAATAAAATATCTCGAAAAGAAGCTCCATGACCTATCAGTATTTAAAGCTTGTTTTGTTCCGTAACTAATGCTCTTCTAAAAATTGTGTATTATTGATTTTTTTAATTTCTTGAATAAGTACATTATTACGCGTATTTACAGTTTACAGAAAAAAAATTCTTTGTATATGTTGTAACCTACTATTAGGAAACTAATATCATGTAGATGCTTAACAAACTGTTAAATGAGTCATGGTAATGAAACATATTTCATTGTATATTAAAAGTTGTAATGTTTAAATAGCACAATCCATAGCTTTTATTGAGGATGTTCAAAAAATAGGTAATAAATTTATCATTTAAGATCAATATAACGCCTTAGTGAAATAATTGAATACAAAAAAAATACGTTGTAAAAAATTGTACATTTTTTTTAGATTGTACTGGAAGACCATTTGCTGTAAATGCTGAACTGGACGAACCATTTGGACTTTCGAGAGACGTAGGACGCGGCATGAAGTATACGTGTACAAAAAGTATAAAAATGATTGGAAAACCTTTTGCTGTCTGTCACAAAACTGGACAATGGAAATCTATGTTTATTTGTGGTAAGGCATATCCTACTGTCGTGTACATTTTATCTTTCTTCCAACTGAGCCATAGTAACACCTGCATTAATTGATAACACTTATTATTCACTGTCCAAAATTTGTTAATGTGTCATATCTTTCTTTAAAGTTTTTTGTTTGTGCCGTAAATGTTATAAAATCAAAAGCTTTCTTGTATTTTTTGTCTATCTGATGAGTTAAGCCTTTTTCAACTGATTTTTATAGTTCGTTCTTATGTTGTACTGTTATACCACTGTCCAGGTTAGGGGTAGGGTTTACTCGTTTGAATTGTTTTACATTGTCTTAGCGGGCCATTTAATAGCTGACTATGCGGTATGGGCTCTGCTCATTGTTGAAGGCCGTATGGTTACTTATAGTTGTTAATGTTTGTGTCATTTTGGTCTTTTGTGGATAGTTGTCGCATTGGCAATAATACCACATCTTCTTTTTATATTATACCACTTTTCATACATGTACTGTTACTGATATTGGACAATCTTGCTATGGATGCGACATTCATACAAGTGAGAGGTTTATTCAGCTATAAAACCAGGCTCAATCAACCATTTTCAGCATTAAAAAATGCCTGTACAAAGTCAGGAATATGACAGTTGTTATTCATTCGTTTGTTGTGTTTGAGCTTTTGATTTTGATTTTTTTCCTTTTTGGTGCCTATAAAGTGCGAAACGAAGTAGAAAAGAAACGAAACGAAACAAAACAAAACGAAAAGAAACCAAACCAAACCAAAAAAGAACGAAACGAAACGAAACGAAACGAAAAGAAAAGAAACGAAACGAAATCAAATTACGGATCACTTGAATTCTTTTGTTTTATCTATCTAAAAAGAAAACTTATCAAAACAAATATTATCCTTATTTTAATCAATACTAAAATTAAATGTTTATAACTGTAACTAAACTGCTCAATGTTAATATAACAGGAGTTAGTATGATTGCGACTGAGGCAGCTATATCCAACACGGATCAAAACGACGCTGATGTGAGCAGCCATGTCACCGTACGGTCTTCAACAGTGTGTAGCTATATGTAGTCAAGTATAGAGAAAACACAGGGGTAATATATCCGATACTCCGAAAGATATAGAGAAGACACATATAAAACAATAAAACAATGTATAGATCAATCTGAATTCGACATGAAACCAAAACAACAAACAAATAAATTTCATAAAATATCGATTAAAGCTTAATATATAAATTACTGAAAGCTAGTTCAAAGAGAATTACAACTACAATATGCAGTTTTCAGCTGATTTATACACGTCCTACAGATTAATCTACAGTCAGACAAATAGAGAAAGCATGACCTGTTTATTGCAAAAAGGTATTAGTATCGAAAATATTTAGAGGTTTCTGATTAATATTATCATTTATTTTTTTAAAGCGCGGCATAGTTCATAGTTAGAAATATGATATCATCGAATACCAAATTGATCTTGAGCACTTTAATTGCACTGCATTCTTCTATATCTTGATAAGATAACAGAAATGAAAAGGGGGGTCTGGTCTTTTTATGTTGACCAGGATTCTTTTTTTTGAACGCTACGCGGAACAGATTACTGTTTTCATGTACAATGTAGACAAATTATTTTAGATTTTTTTAATTTTTTTTGTTGGAAAAATGTTGGCAAGATTTTTTATTTTTTTTAATCCAAGTGCTGGATATTTTTTTCTTAAAAAAGACCCCACCCCCTCCCTTATAAAGTCAAATGGTCCGTGTCTAATCGTGTCTGTCTAGTAAAACATATAGAGTTCATAATCAAATATTATATATTGTGTTTAAGTCGTTCCTAAACCACAGCTTGTTAACGTTTACGCTGAATTTCACAGGTTTTTTTCTCAACTTTAAAAGAAATTGTATCAAACTAGACAATAAATAATATTTATAATTATAATCGGCTTAATATTCAATTTGATTTCAATTATATTCCTATTTCGTTTCATTTCGTTTTGTTTCTTTTCGTTTCGTTTCTATTTCGTTTCGTTTCGTTTCTTTTCGTTTCTATTTTGTTTCGCACTTTATATGCACCTTTTCTTTTTTAATATTCACATGGATAAAACCAAAATCCAAGATAAAAAAATCTGACAAAAATCCCAAAACATGACAAGTGAACTTCCTTGAGTAAAGATTCATTAAGTACAAAAAGTAATATGATTAAGACAATTCTAATTGCAGTTTTATTATATGTATTTTAAAGGAGAGGGATCTCTAGTTTCTCATAACAAGCCAACTGGTCAGAGCTCTATTTTCTGTGCTAAGGGATACCTATGCGAACCAGAAGCAGGGGTTGACGGAATTAAACAGCTTACCAACATCTTCCATACAAAACCGGAACTAGAACCTTTTTGGTGGGTCAATCTCGGACAGGTGTATACGGTACTAAAGGTGGTCAGTACGAATCGGATTCATAGGTGTTGTGGTATGTAGTATACTATGTTATAAGACAGGTTTATGTATATTGATAATACTTTAATCCACCAGGAGCGCATAGAACGATCCATCCACCAGGAGCGCATACCGCGCATAACCACATAGAACCAATAAAAAGTAGCAAAGTCAATGACGTATGAAGTTGTCATCTTAGATTTATCAACGGTGTATAAAAGGAACGTAAAACGTTAATTATATGCTGAAAATCCTTCTAGGATCGAATTCTGACTATCAAACGGAAGGACGTTGTTACCTAAAGTATTTCAAATTTCTAAATTTAGCATCCGTGTATGCTTAAAAATCGCATCAAGATCGATTCACCGACTATTAAGATGGTTTACTCAGCAATTTACCAGCATTTTTATTATTAGAAATGAGAATCGAAATAGGGAATGTGTCAAATAAACTCATCATAGATACCAGGACTTAATTAGTATATACGCCAGACGCGCGTTTCGTCTTCAAAGAGACAACAAACCGACCATAGAACAGACAAAAGCAGAAGGTCACCAACAGGTCTTCAATGCAGCGAGAAATTCCCGCATCCGGAGGCGTCCTTCAGATGGCCTCTAAACAAATATATATACTAGTTCAGTGATAATGAACGCCATACTAACCTCCAAATTGTACACAAGAAATTCAAATTAGAAATAATACAAGACTAAGGCTAGAGACTCCTGACTTGGGACAGGCTCAAATACGGCAGGGTTAAACATGCAATAAAACTTGATGAATAAAAATAAAAATTCGGATTTTGTTGTTGTTGTAATTTGTGCTGTTATGTTTTGTTTCATTAACATATTTGACACTTTTTTTTAACTCTGTATGTAATATTTTATCAAAATAGTCATTCTTCAAAGATATTTGATTCTCTTATTTAAGAAGCTTAGTTTGATATTTTGAGGTTTAACCAATGTAGTTTCATTTCAAATTTTGCCTGCAACCCTTACTTTTCTTTTCACAATTTTCATATATTTTCAGATTATAAAAGTAATTTAGAAAAGCTTGTATTTTTTAAACCTGAGTAGCATTAACATTTTTACCCAAGTCACTTACTGTAGTCCTCTTCAATGTGCTTTGTGCTCTCTCTCCATCAGTTCATTAAAAATCCCACGATGTATGTCAAAATGAAATGCCAATTGAATTTAAGCAAAATTTATATTAGGGATGTTAACGAGTACTCGAGTACTCGAGTATCACTCGATGGCGCCAAGTAACGATTACCAAAACGATACTCAACTAATCGGTTTCCTGTAAGAATAAAAAAACTGAACATGGGTTATAAACAAGAGCATATTTCCAGGGTTTGCACTTTAAGCTAATCAGTTTTAGTCACCACCTCTGTAACGTCAGAGCATATTTTTTTCTAGCACCTTAGGCTATAAATTACCTTTAAAAGTTCAGAAATCGCCTCGTCCCTGAAAAGTTGACAATATTATATTTCAGAATAAGAACAAAGCTTTTGCATCCTTTATCGACCCTAAGAAAATGATTATAGTCATCAGTAAATCCTGAATCATCACCCCTTTGATGATCATTTAATGTGATTTTTCAAGGTTACATAATACTGATGTTTGAATAATCCCTTTTCTATAGATATTTATTAATTGCTTGATTAGATTATTTCCAGTTTACACAATTAGTACATGTGGTAAATATTAAATGAGCTATCAATTATCGTATAAAATTCCTTTTACTATTATCTAGTCCTAGATAAAAATGTTGAAGGTTAAAAACCAAAGACAACAACCCACAATAAATTAAATTGATAGTAATGTTTTGGGGCCCTTTATAGTTTTCTGTTCGGTGTGAGCCAAGGCTCTATGTTGAAGACCATAACTTGATTTATAATGATTTAATTCTATAAACTGTGACTTGGATGGAAAGTTGTCTCATTGGCAATCGAACCACATCTTCATATATCTATGTAGTTTTGTGTTTCCATCTTGTAAATGTGTTACGTACGGCGCGAGCAAATCTTCACTGAGTTGACATAGAAACTTGATATTTTATTAACATTCTTTATTGTAGGTGGTCGACTAAGAAAAATGCTGATTCATGTCAAAGAAAACTTAGATACATCTAACACTGAGCTATGTGGTCAGTTCATTGGTCCAGCTGTTAGTGGACAGATCATAGTCACATCGTGTAACACATTACCAAAAGGACAAATAGTAAAATTAACGAGTGTAAATACCGAACGAACGGCATTTCATCTTACTGAAGTTAAAGTGTATGGTGTTGAGTGACATTATTTTTAATCATTATAGATTGTATTTTATTTTTATTAAAGATAGTCATGCAACTTCATTAGACCTTATAGTGATTGTAACAAATATTAAAATTGAGATTGTAAATGGGGAATATGTCAAAGAGACAACAACCCGACTAAAGAGCAAACAACAGCCGAAGGCCACTAGTTGGGTCGTCAAAAGAAAGTAAACACTATGATACATCAATTATTAAAGGACTAATTACAGTTACTGACATGATAGCTCAGGATCTCAACTAAACTGGTTGACAGATTATGTTTTCATCATATAAAAATCAAGTTCAACCTCTCCCGTTAGGGTTTCAGTATCATACCATCATAAAATATATGAGAAGACCGTAACTCGTATCTAACCCGTACATTTGTATCTAGTAAACAGTTGTGTTCTTCTTTTAAGCGAGAAAATCACTACAAACAATAAACAATAACACACAATGCATGATAGTAAATAATGTGACGAGTTAGATCCAATCACCCTCCTCCATTATCTAGAAAAAATACACTTGAAATTTCCAGAATGTCCAATAATCTTGATTCCACTAATACATACTTTAATTGATATGCAAAAAATATAAAATCAGAGGCTCTAAAGAGCCTGTGTTGCCCGCCTTTGTTCTATGCGCTTTTTAAACAAAAGACATAGATAGATTCATGACGAAATGGTGTTTTGGTGATGGTGATGTGTTTATAGATCTTACTTTAATGACAATTCTTGCTGCTTACAACTGTCTCTACTTATAATAAACTTGGCCCAGTAGTTACAGATTAAAATACCTCGAAAAAGATTACAAAAATTAACAAATTTGTGAAATATTATTAAAAACTATAAAGGGCAATAACTCTCTAAGGGGCCAATTGTTTTTTTGTAGGTCTTACTTTGCTGAACATTATTGCTGTTTACAGTTAATCTCAATCTATAATAATATTCAAGATAATAACCAAAAACGGCAAATTTTCATTAAAATTCATGGGTGGCAACCCAACAACGGGTTGTCCGATTCATCTGAAAATTTCAAGGCAGTTAAATCTTGACCTGATAAACAATTTTTCTTCCATGTCAGATTTGCTCTAAATGCTTCGGTGTCAGAGAAATATGCCAAAATATACATGTTACCCCTATGTTCTATTTTTAGCCATGGCAGCTAGTCTTGTTGGTTGGCCAGGTCACCGGACACATTTTTCTAAACTGGATACCCCAATGATGATTGTGACAAAGTTAGGCTAAATTTTTTCTGATGGTTTTTGTCAAAAATGAAAGTGGCCGCATCCGTGTTCATCCTCATGTGGGTCATCGCATGTGTGTTCTGTTATAGGTCCGCTATTTTCAATTCGATCTACTGTAGTCCACATTAATGTAATGAAAGTAGCATTTTTTGTGTTGCGTTGGAAACCATAGCATGATAGAATGATGTGTTTAAGTACAGTCAACGCTGAACGGATAACAGATGTATTTATGAGGTAAACAACTTCATCATAGACTTCACTCTTTGTTTGAAGCCATTGAAACCATTCTACAGATCCCCCTGATCTAACGAAGTCACATATACTATTTCCCTGTATATGCAGGAAGCAATGCAGTCCAACATGTAAAAGTTCCCCCAATATATGTTCTGATTTTAATCGTGAGCTAGTGTTCAGCCTTCCATCAAATAAGTTTTCCTTTGGAGTGAAATAGTTTGGACAAAACTCACATTTAATCCATTTTAACATTTGAGCGACATACAGTTGTATTCAATGAAATAGGTTCTTCTTTTCCCAAACATTTTGGTTGTTTTCTTCTATTACATAGAATAAACACGTTTTCCAATGATAGGAAGTTATGCAGTCTAGCATAATAGTTTCGCGATTTTAACATTTTAAGAACAACGTAACATTTGGGTTGGACATCTGTAAGATTCGTTATGAGTTTCCGTTCTTGCAAAGAGAGTGAAATTCTCCATTCTAAATCTATGTCTGATGAAAAAGGATGACCTTTCACGTCAACTCTTGAATCGTATCGGATGAATGCCAGCCAAAAGGTCTTGGACGGGAAAGTAATTTCTTTGCCATTGTAGGCCATGTTGTGCATCGATAAGAAAATACAGTTTCTGTGTTCAAACTATAATAATTTTCGGCCTTTAAAGCAGGTTTATTTTTTTGTAATTGTAAAATAGGTGTCTTATCTGGTACCAAAAATCAAATAAAACTATTCTTTCCGATCTATCAACTTTACCTTTGATAACTATTTAAGAGAACGATCTATTTTTAGCTCACACATATAAGGCCAGTATGCAGCTGTAAATTGTACATCTTTTGTTACAACTTGTAGTTTAATGTATCTAGCAGGTGTATGTAATTCACGCACGACCAATAACGATGAAAACGAATTTGGATTAGCTAATGAAAGATCTTCGATGACAGGTAACAGTTCATCACATTTCAGGAAATCAAGGTCCTTTAGTTCATCTATAAATAATATAAAATGCGTACACCTTGTCATGACGAATCTCTCTCTCTCTTTTTGGCGCAAAACTAAGATGCTGTCAAACTACTTATGATGTTTACCTATGTTATTGTCGAATGAAATATATATCAATTACTGTGGATTCAATTATATTCGTTGGATACCATTTTTGTGGATTTCGTTCATTTTAATATTCAACGAATGACAATTAAAAAAAAAATATATGTGCAAATTTTGCCAAAACCATGAAATTAGACATCCATGAAAATGCAAATTTTCCTCAATCCAAGAAAATTGGTATTTGATCACGAAAATAACTGAATCAACAGTACTCATTGAAAAATTGTTCAATAGAAATGTCATCTTCAATAAGAAAAGATACTAACATATTTAAATGAATGAAAACAATCTTAATTTAATCTGCTGTATAACTTAATCAGTATTCTAAAACAAGCATGATACAGAATTTAGAAGAAACCAATATTATATTGATAGAATATTTGTTTTATTTATGAAATTAGAATAACATCTTAAATATTTGTGCTTCCGAAGCTTGTTTCTCAGGGTTCACCTATTAAACAATTACTTTGACATCGGAAATAAACAAACAGTACCTCTTGATATATTATTTATTGATTGTCTATAGTTATCAAAGGTACCAGGATTATAATTTAGTACGCCAGACGCGCGTTTCGTCTACATTAGACTCGTCAGTGACGCTCATATCAAAATATTTATAAAGCCAAACAAGTACAAAGTTGAAGAGCATTGAGGATCAAAAGTTCCAAAAAGTTGTGCCAAATACGGCTAAGTTAAACTATGCCTGGGATAGGAAAATCCTTAGTTTTTCGAAAAATTCAAAGTTTTGTAAACAGGAAAGTTAGAAGAATGACCACATTATTCATATTCATGTCAACAACGAAGTGTTGACTACTTGGCTGGTGATACCCTCGGGGACGAAACGTCATCCAGCAGTGGCATCGACCCAGTGGTGTAAATAGTTATCAACGGTACCAGGATTATAATTTAGTACCCCAGACGCGTGTTTCGTCTACATAAGACTCATCAGTGACGCTCATATCAAAATATTTATAAAGCCAAACAAGTACAAAGTTGAAGAGCATTGAGGATCAAAAATTCCAAAAAGTTGTGCAAAATACGGCTAATGTAATCTATGCCTGGGATAAGAAAATCATTAGTTTTTCGAAAAATTCAAAGTTTTGTAAACAGGAAATTTAAAAAAAATGACCACATTATTGATATTCATGTCAACAACGAAGTATTGACTACTGGGCTGGTGATACCCTCGGGGAAGAAACTTCCACCAGCAGTGGCATCGACCCAGTGGTGTAAATAGTTATCAACGGTACCAGGATTATAATTTAGTACGCCAGACGCTCGTTTCGTCTACATAAGACTCATCAGTGACGCTCATATGAAAATATTTATAAAGCCAAACAAGTACAAAGTTGAAGAGCATTGAGAATCCAAAATTCCAGAAAGTTGTGCCAAATACGGCTAAGGTAATCTATGCCTGGAATAAGAAAATCCCACATTTTTTCGAAAAATTCAAAGTTTTGTAAACAGGAAATTTATAAAAAAAATTACCACGTTATTGATATTCACGTAAACAACAAAGCGTTGACTACTGGGCTCGTTTATTTCTGATTTCAAAATAATGGTTTGATAGGTAATTTAACACTACACTTCTTCAGGAAGATGCTGCGTAATAGATCATGGAATTATTTTATTTAACCTGACCATATGTCCAGTATTGGCTATACTTTAGGTCCTTTTGATTAATCAGCTCTTTAACGTTTGTATTTTGATTTATAGTATTTCTCAAGAGACTTTAATTGTCATAGATATTTTTTCTATAAAGAACAACACTATATCCTTTCTTTTCAAAACTATATTGATTCCTTTATATGAAACAGAACATAATTTAATTATTTAAAGTATAAACGCACAGATAATATCTGCAATGTCAAATAGTAACAAACAGACATATCGACAAAACGCATGTTAGCAACCTCTAAACAATAATGAAATTCAACTTCATATATCATTTAGTTCTCATACAAAATTGCTCATTCCGCATGAGTTTCTCTTTGGGGTTGACAGTAATTGTTTTTAATGTTTCGAGTTATCTATTTCCCATGTTTCACTACAGCATGATAATCATACGGCCAAAAAGTAGTTTTTTGTTAAGAAATGACTGTAATATTTTTTCTGTCTATGCAGAAATAACATTAAAAATTTGGTGCACACTGAATAAGGCGCGTAGCGGGTTATTTAACAGTGCGCACCACATTTTTTATGTTATTTCGAATAGACAGAAAACATATTACAGTCATTTCTTATAATTTAATTCTAAATTTCATTTTAACCCGTAGAAAACCATGAAAAAACGTTGATGACGTCACAGTCACATGACTAACTTATGTCTATGGGCTCATAACAAAATAACGTCAGCCAATCAGAAGACGCGTTACATCCAAAATTAAATTATTTCTGTTTAGATTAAAAAAAAGCACTCAGAGAAATGAAGGGAGTGACGTCATTTTTACTTTTACAAAATGTGATGTTAATATGTTCTTGGTCATTGGATGATGTTTGTGACGCTAATGATATTAAATGTCAAAATCCGCAAATCCTAACACCAGGGGAGATAACTTATGGACAATGTTATCACCACGCTGCACTTCGTAGATTACTGAAAGTTAGTTTTCTAACTTGTCTCAAAGAATGTATGAAAACGTCGACTTGTTCTAAAGTTAGTTACAGGCGTGACTGGAAAATATGTGATATAAATGGAAATATAAACCCGGAAGTGGAACTTGTTCAAGAACATGGATGTTTTTCGTCGAACATATCTTCATGGTCAAAGGTAAATGGTTTAACTGCTTATTTAAGGTAGCACAATACAAAGATTTTTTCACTCCCAATCAGGCAACTTTAAACTGATGTAATTCATTTCATCCTTCTTTATATTTTATAAATGGGGTACCAAAAGAAAGAAGAAAGATTAATCTTTCAAATTGTGATAATTTCATTATGACATTATTATTACATAATTAATTGTTATGTAATTAGTTGCTATATTGTGATGTCCACACTTGAATGAATTTAGCGTCTTTGTTCTTCATCGAATCCCAAAATAGTTTATAAATTCTTCTACAACACAGCTTGACCTACAAAACTGTGTCTCAGATTTCCAAAAACTTCAATAGAACAAATTTTATACCCAATTGAATTTAGTGGTCTCTTATGAATTGATGTTGCAAACTTCATTGAAGATTTTTGAGGGAATGAAATGCAATAGGAAAAATCTGAGACACAGTTTTGGAGGTCAAGAATCTATAAAATATTTTGGGATGCTATGAATAACAAAGAAGCTAAATTCATTCAAGTATGGATATCACAATATGGCAACTTATTACATAACAATTAACTATGCAATAATTATGTCATAATGAAATTATCACAATTTGAAAGAATAATCATTCTTCTTTCTTTTGGTACCTCATTTATAAAATTTAAAGAAAGATGAGTGGAATTACATGAGTTTAAAGGTGTCTGATTGGGGATGAAAAATCTTTGTATTGTGCTACCTTAATAGTTTTAACTTATCTCATAGTCATACCGTTATAATATAAATACATATTACAGTTGTGATAATATTTGATATAATTAGTTGGTCATCATAAAGTAATCTAATATGACGTGATTCTTTCGGTTTGTAAACAACACCGTGATAAAGTTCTCGATATATATATACGTAGCGCAGACTCAGACATATACAAAATAAAAGATGTTACAATATACCGCCACGTAAATCCACATGTATTGGAAACTATTCCGCTACGCCAATTTTATTGTTTTAAAATTGCAGTTGAAAAAACCCACTACAGAACTTATATTTTAATAAGGATGCATAACAAAAAGAATTAATGCAAAATGGCTTTGAGAAATCAACAGAATCTTAATAAATTAAAAATCCGCGAAAGTCCATTACTGCCTCTGATGCATTTAATCATTTCAAAAAATGACGTCGTACAAACGAAAACGCTAAAAAGGAAGGTTTTTCCATTACGTGAACCATCGAAATTCATATAGTATTTTATCAAAATCGATTTTTGAGGTAGGTTTTATCTTTATTTTCGATTCTATTACATTATTTGCATATGTTTTGGTTTCAGCAAGTCAACAGGTCGGCTCCTTCGTTACGAAATGTCAAATTTGGATTTGACAGTACCTTACGAGAAAAACAGGAAAATCAAAAATGGCAATGTTGGATTTTAAATTTAAAGGAATTAAAACATTTTTTCTATCGGTTATTTGGTTATTTACGAAATAATTCATGCAACCAACCTATTTGTTAGATTGAATGAGATTTATCTAACAGGGAGTAAAAAAGAATAGCCACAGACACGGTATACCTACCATCGTCTCAGTTTTTGAATGACCGTCTATGGCCTATTTGAATTGAAATAATGCATGAAAGCCATAGATTTGTTTTTAAATTTACACATGGCTTGGACCGTGATATTCGTTAATTTCATCCCTCGCCTACGCTCAGGATAAAATTTTAACATGTTGAATATCATGGCCCAAGCTATTTGTAAATTATCAACAAATCTATGCACTTCCATGAATTATTTTTTTAAATTCCATCAGCGTTATACATCTTTAAAACCTTAATCGTCGTTAAAATATCTCTAAGAAAAACAGTGCTTGTAAATCATCTAGTTGCCAAGACAAGAGCAAAAGAGATCCCATTTTTTTTGTTTGATCAAAAGAAGTGTTTTGTGCTATTAATATAAATCACTTTTTTCTCAGCAGTGATATACTCCCATATGGGTAAATCATACAATTTATTCGTTACGCTAGTGCATGATCACAGTATACGGAATTAATTAACAGAGATATCCTACCGACATCCTGAAACCAATACTACAGCCGTTTTACGGTCACCATCACGAATTGATTGACCGATACGAGTGTCTGTGTTTCAGTTTACAAACGACTTGCTTTCAGTTATCATTGATAAGTTCATAATTATATATTAACTGTTGAAAAAAACTTTGAATTTTTGAGAAAACTAAGGCTTTTCTACCTCAGGAATAGGAATACCGTAGCTGTATTTGGCAAATTTTTAGGAATTTCGGTCCTCTATGCCCTTCAACTTCGTACTCTATTTGGCCTTTTAATTTTTTTTTTATTCGAGCGTCACTGATGATTCTTTGTAGACGAAACGCATGTCTGGCGTAAATATCAAATTCAATCCTTGTATCTATGAGTTTATTTTCAATGTCTTAGATTTTCACATACCACAAAAGTTTATTTTATGAAGAATAACCGATCGGATTCTATTCCCGACGGTGACATTTCACTTGGTTTATCTTCACATCCGCTGATACATGCACATCTGGAAATATTAACCGTGTCAACACACCAGCATTTGAAATATTTGCATGTGATTCCCTTTAGTTTTTATTGTTTACCCTGATTTTTGTATACCTTTAAAGACTATTTAGTTTCTAACATTGATTAACAGCATTTGTTGAACACATTCAACCTTATGTTTTCAATCATTTTTCAGTTATAGACAACGCTTGACTGGTGGTTTTGTGTGTAATATTTCTGAGAACAAAAGACTATTGCTCACCTTTTAAAATAGAAGTATTTACGAGTACACACGGCGTTAATAAGGTTCCCTGTAATTTTAAAGATATTTGGCCAACTCTAATGTCGTCAAAATGACGACCGATTCTAAAAGTGGAAATGTTACAAAATGTACATTTTTAGTCAATCAATTTGTTAAACTATTTACGATTATTTAGGTATACGGTCAATGTTTTCTCATTCAACACAAAAAATAAAGTCGAGTAGACCCTTTAACTAAAAAGTGTCAATCGATTTGAAGTATCTCACAAAGAAACAGTTACAGAATTTTATGACTCATATTTAACTTATCAAAACATTTTGATAAGGCTTGTACTATTGCATCGCATTCATAGTCTGTGATTTTTTTGATTTTTCTGAAGAATTTATATGTCTTTTAGGCGCCAGTTGGCAAATGTGCAAGACATAACTGTAGAGAGGGATACAAATGTGCTTTTAAAGGAGATGGATTTACTTGTGAAATTGCATGTAAGTAGCAAAGAGAGACATCACGTATTTATACCTGATTAAAAATCAAAAGTTTTTTTTAATTCTGATTCGCTCGAAAATCGAATTAACTATTAATAGAAATGTCACATTATCATTCAATATAACCAAACATTATACAGTAGATGCTCAACTAATTATTTAAATTTCCCCATGGTACTGAAATATTTTATTGTGCATAGAAATATGAATTCTGTTATATATTTCGTAATCGCGAATGGGAAATTAAAAGTTTTTGATAAGGGTGTTAAACAAAATTTAAGCAATCTGAACCCATATCTTATCCTGGTGAATTACATATAATAATTAAACTTTGTTATGTATTCAAAGATTGTACCGGGAGACCAATTGTCGTAAATGCTGAACTGAACGAACCATTTGGACTTTCCAGAGATTTAGGGCACGGCATGAAGTATAAATGTACGAATAGGACACAAATAATTGGAACACCTTTTGCTGTCTGTCGCCAAACAGGAGAGTGGAAATCTATGTTTGTTTGTGGTAAGGTATTTAGAGTTTTGGCGATCGCGTCAATTCTTTGTCTTGGCTGTCAAATTATTGCCATGTTGAATAACAACAACCAACGTGCTTTGTATCTTAAGTATTGTCCATGAGTATTCTCTTACGTTTGCATATTCTATCATTCACTCATATTTTATTGTTTTGTACATTAACCTTCTGAAGCCGAAAATTTTGCCAAACCAGAATGAATTTCAGACTTGATCTGTAACTTATTTTAATATGACTTTCAGTAGACAGAAGAGTAAAATCCAATATATCAAAAAGTAAGAATCCCAAGTAATAATAATTTTCGTAGGACCAAAACTTTGACAAGTGTAACTCGACCAAACCATATTTCAAACTATATACGTATTCCCTGATTATATACTATATACAAAATATCAAAGCAAAAAATAGAAGCATTTCAGAAAAAAATTCAATAACCTAATGGACTGACGCTGGTACATTGTTAGTGATTTTTAACGAAAGGTCAGTTTATACCCAAGTTTTCACCTGGTAGAAACACAATTATAACGACTGATTGGTTGTTGTGAGGCACAATCTGGACGAGAACAAGAACACTTTAACAATTAAGTAAGAGATAAAGACTGTAATAGATAGTTAACCGGTGTGAGTGACAGAAAGTATAGAAATCCACTGGAAAATGGATGTATACTGAACTTTGTTCTTTTCAACCTTTCACAAACGGAACCTCAAAGATGTATTGAAAGGTTTCTTAACGTGCAGAGTGCCTGGCACTCTATCTACACTTGACATCATATGTAACGACCAATATCTGAGGAAAGTGACTTATACATCCCGCACAGCCAGGGTTTACTGCCGGTCAGAAAAAGACTAAGGGATACTAGTAACCATATTTCTATATTCAGATCCTTCGATTTAAAAGGTCTCATTGATTTTTTGAAATTTTAGCTCAAAAGGAAGTATCGTACAATTTAACAATGTAAGATATAACCACATCTCCCCTTACACATTTTTATAACCTACAAAGTCTGAACACCATATCCCATCTACATGAAATTAACCTGAAAGAAACTTTTTTCCTCCAACTTCCCTTGGCGGTCACTGACATTATATGTATGTGTATATATCAGCCTTGTAACACTATCATTTGTGATCAGATACATTAAATTTGTCATATAGTTGTCATTGGTTCAGACGTACTTATAATACAAAAATTTTGTGACTACATCCTACATTTATTTGTAAAATTATCTACAATAGATGAACAAAGCTGATCTGAAGTAAAATTTCCATCTTCATGCCTTATATCACATGTACTGTGTTACGACGCTAGAATAAAACTAACGATAAAAGATAAAACCAAAAGCTATACTGTAGTAAAGCCTAGATGATCGAGTGGTCTAGCGCTTCAAAGCTATTTGGTGCCACTATATCATCGTAGAATGAATCCGAATCCCGGTCAGGGAAGAACAAAACAAATGCTTTCGCAAATGTACAGATCTAACATTGTTGGACTGTTATTTAGACGAACTGATATAAGATGTAATTATACGAAAATGTTGTGATTAAATCATGTTGACAAATATTTTGGCTCATATTTATATATATATATATATATATATATATATACCTATTACGTATTTTTTCCAGAAATGTCATGTGAGAAAGGATGGATAAATTTCGGTAGCCACTGTTATTACATCGGACCTGACCAAAAGACGTGGAACGATTCTAACGTAAGTAACATATGGTAGATAATACAATTGAGAAGGGAAATACGGAATGTGTCAAAGAATCAACAACCCGACCAAAGAGCAGATAACAGCCGAACAATGTAGAAAAAAAATTAAACACACAACAATACGCACAGTAAAACTCAGTTTAAAAGAAGTGAGAGTCTGATGTCAGATTGTTAACAAAATAAACTAAACGAAATGCCTATGACACATTAATTAAAAAAGGACTACTACCAGATACAGACAAGCCAGATACAGACCTCAATTAAACAGCTTAAAAGATTACGTCTTCGTCATATGAATATCAAGCACAGTATGACAGTTAATAAAATAGATGAACCAGCTTTATATTATCTTACGAAGTTTTTTGAAATTTGCAATGTCAAACCTATTTAGGAAAAACAAATATGGCAGCCATGAACCAACGATATCCACTGAACTCAAGGCTCCTGACTTAGGACAGGGACATTTGTTTTAATTGCTGACTAATCAATAGGCCGATAACAGCACTTGCAAACAGACTTGTGGTCAGATACATTGGAATATAATCAATTAAATTACACATTACATTGCAAAAAAGGTCAATTACACTAATTACACATTACACAGTTTTTGAAATGTAATTAATTAAATTACAATTACTTTACTAAGGTAATTGATTAAATTACATATTACATTTTTTTCTTTTTAAGCAATATATATCATGTATAAATAGCATGTGTAAAATATTCATCAAAACTTACAGCATAGTTTTAGCATTGCATTTGGTCATTATTAGATTTTTTTTAAGGTTTTGTCATTTAGTCTGCATCTCTCTGGTCCGAACACTTTGTTTCGGCAGGAGTTGATGTGGCAGGTTCATCTCAATCATAAGATGTGTTGATAGAAGAAGGAATATGTTCCTATAAACTTGCAAATACGTTAAGGGATATTTTCACAACTCAGAAATGAAGCCATTTAATTAAACATAATATAAATGGATTAAATATCAAAATTTTCCATGTTTGTTTACTTTACAATTATTCAAAAATATGATTGTTACAAGATTAAAAATAATTTTTAGGACAAGCAATAAACCTATTTACAATTTTGGTATTCAGCTGTATTTTCCCTCCGAATGACTTTAAATCTACTCCGAATAACCTTTTTGACGTCAAGCAACAATCATTTTTTAATTATTACGTCAAATGTTTTCAATTATAATGTCAAAGTTTAAGGGAACCTGTATGGTTTTACGTAATGGCGGACAAATTTGTACATACAAGTGTAAATACGTCTATGTATAATGTCAAAATATTAGATACAATACATGTAATAGTGGCATGTCCCTAGGCTGTTACTACACATTTTAATCTGATTAATTGCTGTTTTGTTTTACAGCTGATAACTTTTATTTCTATAATCCTTTTGTGGATACTAATTTGACAAAATTATTGTGTACATTGATTTAAAATTCTAAATGAACTGTCTAAAGAGAGATTTACACATTTGTTTAACCATACATACATGTTTTGGTGGTATATATATATATACTATATACATGTTTTCAATCTATTCAGATAAAGATCTTTCTTAAAAACCGAACAACACCAATATATGATTCTCGCATTTTTAAAGTTATAAGACTATTAAGGAAACATTTCTTTATGTCATATAAATAATATTTAAATTTTACACGACAATTTCCTATCATTAACAGCATAAAAGTACTGGTATGTAATTGAAATGTAATACAAAAGTTATTGATCATTACATGCTTTTTTCATTGTAATTATTTAAATAACAATTACATGTAATTTAAAAAATGCTTAATTACACATCACATTCAATTACATGGAAAATTGTAATGCATTACACTTAATTACCATTACATATTCGATTACCCCATCGCTGCTTGCAAATTTAGAAAATTCAAACAAGGCAGTAATAAAATCATTTGAAATTTAATTTATGGGATGTCATTTCTCATTTTGTGGGGGAAGCAGAAGCACTAAAGTTACCAATATCTCATCAAGAAAGAAACAGAAATCCATTAATACAATATTTCATAATTATTTTAAAATTCTGAATGACTTACAGCTAATTTAATTGGTTGTTTAATATTCAATAGTCCGAAGTTTACTATGATGTAGAATATTAAAAATGACATAATGGTATATTGCCTCTACGGAAACCTTCGATTATGGAATATGTCATGATTTTAATATTTGACATAGCGAAATGTTGTATAACTCCAACATCAATAACGAAACTCAGTTCTTGAACATGCTTATATATTCGTTTCTATGGTCGTGTTGTTGTCTCTTTGGCACATTCCCCATTTCCATTCTCAATTGTATGTTCATCAAACATATGATGACTGAATTTGGATCATTATTTTAGGTATATTCGCAAAAAAATTGGAATATAGATTAAGAAAGGGCACAACTATAATTATTTAACTATCTATTCAGGCGGATTGCAAGAGAAGGGGTTCTTTCTTGATTAAAATAGAGGACGAATCGGAAAATCAATGGCTGCAATCTGTAATGATTGGTGAGTTTATTCGAGATTATTTCTTCGAAAATGCCTTTATTAAGTCAGGAAATAAATTTTCACTTGATCCGTTTTGTGTTAATGAGGCTGTTAGGTTACTCTTTTCAATGAGTTAACAGTTTGTAATTCCAGTCTTTAACTGTTACTTAATAGTCTTATCTTTGCTCATTTTTGAAGGTCGTGTGCTTAGCTGACGACAAATGATCCGAGTACATAGTTATCGTTCATTGATTTTAGTTGTCTACGAATATAGTCTTTAATTAGGACAGTGTGTTACATGCCAAATTTTTTTTTATACCTCTTCCAAATTCATTAATTTTTAACAGGTAGGCCTTATCGAAACAATACGACACATGTAAGTTTTCTTTAATGGTATATACATGTACACATATGGTCCATAAAATTTCTCCTTTCTTCTGCTTACAGGTAGTCTAAGTAATTTTTATGGACCATATGTGTACATGTATACAAAGTAGGGGGTGAAATGACACTGAAAAAAAAACCAATTGGGTCTTGAATTTTAAAGTAAAGAATTGATTTGGTCCAGCTGAAAAAGGTTAAAATTAGCACTTTGAAGATGTCAAAAGATTTTAGAGTTAGAGCTGATGACGTTTTCTATAATTTAGAAAAATTGTCCCAAAAGTGGTACAACACACTGCAAAAATATAATTGAAAAGGCGCAGGTGGGATTTTTTTAATTTTCATTTATTGTCTAAAAGAAATTTACTAAGAAATAACTGTGTACTCGGAACTAAGATTCTCGCTATAAAAACAACACAGATTTATATACAAACTAGTTGAACACACAGTTCTTGTTATAATACTTGACAGTTTTTTAGTATATGAATCATTGTAGAGCAGTATTCGAAATGTCCATATTATGTAATTTTTCAGATAACAACATAGTTATCATGTGGATTGGTGCAAATGATATTGATCAAGAAGGAACTTGGCAATGGATTTATGATAAGACAACTGTAGATTTCACGAACTGGAGTAATAAAGAGCCTAATAATAATAAAGGAAATGAGAATTGTGCAGACATAGCGAAAAATCGTTCGTACAAATGGAATGATCGTCCTTGCACATCGTTGTTGCGATACATGTGTGAGAGATAGATAAGAATTTTACATATGTAAACGATATGCAGATGTAATATATCTTGCTTTATAACTTTATCAACTACCTGCATTAATAATTCATATGGTTAATTCTCTAAGTCAGTTATCTCCTAACGTATTCGTGTATTCATACATCCTTGACCTTCAAATGTGGAGGTTTGAGCGTCAAGAGAAATTTAAATCCAGAACTAGAGTCAAAGAAACGATATCTATTAGGTGTTTTCTTGAATTTTGTATATTCAATCATAACACTTCGACATGGCTTATACCATCTTTTTGTCCAAGTGGGGAGAAATCATCTAAACGGATTCAATACGAGTTACAACATTGGGGTCTTCAAATGGAGAAAAAAATTCTTTTCAGTACGGATAATAATAGTTTTAAGCTGTATTTGTGTTGTAACATGCTAGAATAAATTGCAAAGAAAACTGACGTGTGTCTTTCTGTTTCATTTTGCTTATGTTATGTTATCTCTTCTTTCTTTTTGTTTCTTGCTTCAGCTTAC
Source organism: Mytilus edulis (assembly GCF_963676685.1). Classification (NCBI taxonomy): domain Eukaryota; kingdom Metazoa; phylum Mollusca; class Bivalvia; order Mytilida; family Mytilidae; genus Mytilus; species Mytilus edulis. The sequence continues at coordinate 39,639,607 of NC_092354.1, forward strand.
AGGTAGTCTGAGTATTTATTATGGACCATGTGTGTACATGTATATACCATTAAAGTAAACTTACATGTGTCGTATTGTTTCGATAAGGCTTACCTGTTATAACTGGTAAATATATCCAGATAGTATGTATCATCAACATTGATAAAAAAAAAAAGGGCACGAAAGACATGTGCGTACAGAGAGACAATTCTTAACATAGGACAATCTTTTTTCCCCAAGATTACTGGTGCAAATAGGAAGACTCAATTATTGTTATGTCGTACAAAAACACAATGTATGTACTGTTTGATATGTTGAGGTAATGATCACAGTCCTGATCTCATATTAAATGAAATATTAAAAACAAGTTGTCCTGTTATTGTTAAATCTGTAACTATACCTTTGATTTAATATTTTCAGCAGGATTTTATTCTGAAACTTTGCTTAACTCATATATAGTTCCTTTAATTAATTGTGGTGATCCACTTCACCGAAATATTTTTTGAGGTTTTTCTCTTTTAGATGGTGTAGTAAAAAGATTTATTAAGTATAGGATAATGCTTTATATGGAAGATAAATTCAGCAAAACATTTTGGTTTTTGATCTAAAATTAAATAAATTACATTTACATCAAAGTTTATTACCAATCGAAATTTCACTTTGGGGACTCCTTAAAATAAACTGAATACAGTATCAATAGTCATGCATACAGTTATGTTTTACCTTAAATAAGCAATAATTTATTGTTTTATTTTTTCATTCGTATATATATATATAGTATTAGGCTCTGACTAATGCATCCGTATGGAGCGACATGTCTTCCGGTAGAGTGCTCATTATAAACTACGGTGCTATAATTTCATCTCAACATGGATGTACTCAAGGTTTATATCACATGCGTATGAACTCGATCTTAAAATCCAAATCCAAAATTATAGTTGAAGTCTTGCACGATATTTAAATTAAGATAGCTAATGCAAATACAAGATACAATGAACGACACAAGAAACTCGTCCCCCCCCCCCCCCCAAAAAAAAAAGAAAACCACGACATCTTGGTGTCAATATACGGCTTTCATTACACATTAAAACGATACAAAAAGATTTGACATGATATCAATATCGTACATTCATTGCTAAATACGCAATGCAACGTAGCAATTATATGTAAAATTACAACAACACAACAAATTAGATATGTCTTTACAAAAACAATTAGATGTGAAAAAGAAGATGTGGTACGATTTAGAATGAGACAACTCTCCACAAGACACAGAAATTAACAACTATAGGTCACCGTATGGTGTGTCTTTTTATCGGTTAACAAATTGGTGATAGTGACTGTAAAACATGTGTCGGGTCGATCTCATTTGTTCATCTTTATGACTATGTTGCATTAGTATTTGAGTACGGAGCACACGCCTGACATTGACGTTCGTATAGTGTTAGTGTAAACATGCACAAACGTAACGATTTTAGTGAGATCTATAAAAGACAAACGACTGATCAGAGGGTATGAAACTGCTGTGATATATGCCGTTTAAAAATTATAATCAACACGAGAGTCATAGATTCTAGTTTTGAATCGTTTATCGAAGTCCATATTTAGGATTGTATCATGAAGCAGATTGTTTTCTTATATGTTGTATCTTTAACTGGGATATATGCACGTCCGAGGGTATTACCAGCCAAGTAGTCATCGATGTTATGTGGAGAATAAATATCATTGATATATTTATTGTTTATTGCTTTACTATGTAAAAAAGAAGATGTGGTATGATTGCCAATGAGACAACTAACCACAAAAGACCAAAATGACACAGACATTAACAACTATAGGTCACCGTACGGCCTTCAACAATGAGCAAAGCCCATATCGCATAGTCAGCTATAAAAGGCCCCGATATGACAATGTAAAACAATTCAAACGAGAAAACTAACGGCCTTATTTATGTAAAAAAATGAACGAAAAACAAATATGTAACACATAAAAAAACGACAACCACTGAATATAAATGCTCCTGACTTGGGACAGGCACATACATAAATAATGTGGCGGGGTTAAACATGTTAGCGGGATCCCAACCCTCCCCCTAACCTGGGACAGTGGTATAACAGTACAACATAAGAACGAACTATAAAAATCAGTTGAAAAAGGCTAAACTCATCAGATGGACAAAAATATAAGTGGACGTGGCCGGGTACTTATACATCCCGACACAAAAAGACACAATGAACAGATCGGAGAGTACTCTGAGTTATCTGACAGCTAGTTCAAAGCCACTAACAACTAATAAAAAAAATCATGCATCTAAGACTAATATGTTTACTGTATATGAAATGATGAATCATAAGAGTAAACTTGCACATTGCCTAAGTCGTTAGCTTTGCTGATTGTTGACGGACATACAATGACTTATAGTTCTTCATTTCTGTGTCACTTGGTCTCACGTAGAGAGTTGTCTCATTGCAAATTATTTTTATATTTAGCGCAGTTTTTCAGAATTGTTGTTATCTAAATAAAGGCAAAAGTCGTATACCACTGTTGAAGATCTCGTATTTGATTAAAGTTGTTGTTAACGAAACACGCTTCTTGTTTACTGTTGTTTGTCATTTGATCTTTTTTCCTTTTTTATCCATGACATTGTCAGTTTATTTTTGACTTAAAATAATCTTTCGTCTCTCATTCTCTACCCCAGGAATAGATTAACTTAGCTATATTTGGCAAAATCTTTCGGAATGTAGGGTCCTCAATGCTCTTCAACTTCGTGCTTTGTTTGACCTTTTAATTTTGTTTTATTCGACCGTCATTGGTGACTTTTTTGTAGACAACGTACGACCTCCAGCAAAAAGTTATACCTATATAAAGCAATCAGCTATATTAGGCACCTGCATGCAAAATGGGGAACAATTTTAACCTAAAGAAAATAAGCACCTGATTACAGGAAAACATCTTTTAAGACAGCTACAAACGATAACCACTTAATAACAGGACAGGTCACGGACCCCTGACTTCTAATGGGTTCATTTTGGAGTCTGTTTTGCAAATTTATCATGTCTCATTCACTCGCAAACTACATGACTTAGTACTTTGTCGGTAAATGAAACGCAGAATTTAAAACTCAAAACATTCTATAAAATCAATCTTGTGTCCTTATAAAAAAATTCCATGTATTTCTTAATTTTTTTTTAGCCAGGAATAGAATTTGACCCCGATTATAAGGTTTACTGTTACAAGATAAAAATGTTTTAAGTTGATTTAAAAACATGTGCGAAAGTTAAATAGATCTATCTGTGTAAGTTTTATTCTAAAGCGTTGATCTTTACATACCAAATAAGTCAAGATAAGAGATTTTGGCAAAATTTGACATTGTCCAATAATCAATGTAAAGTTACTCATTTTCATTGATTGTTTCGTTGAAAATCAAAATGAGTACTATTTTAGACGTCATGAAATAAACACAGGTACGTAAATGTTCAAGAAAAGGTGTTTCCCCTATCTAATCGCTGTATCAGTTTTGATTCACCGTGATATTGGTCAATAAACCCTAATTTGAAATTTAAGCTAAAAAAGGGGCAATTTTAGGGCCTTTTCGAACCTACTTTGTGAACACAACATACAGACATGATAGGTAAAAATATTTTTAAAACATTTGGGTACAGCAATCAACAATGTGTTATAATCTTAATCGCTATTAAGACAAACAAATATGTAACAAAAAACACAAAATAAAATTGAGAATGGAAATGTGAAAAGCACATAAGTAAAAATGAAAGACAAGAATACAAAAATGTATCATAGCACAATAACACAATAACGGTATGTATCAGTACTGAGTCACGTCATATGTAACAAAGAAAAACAAAAGGCAAATAGACAAAGCAAACTAGCAAAAATGAAAGACAAGAATACGAAAATCATCATAGAACAATAACACAATGACGGGATGCATAAATACAGAGCCACATCAAATGTATACCACCACACACATACTAAACAGTAAAATTAATATTTATAAGTAGTAGTTTCTTCTACTCTTCAAGAGAAACGGAGAAATAAGTTAAACGGCAAGTCAAAAATGAAGAAAAAAGTTAACTTTGCCTCAAATATGTTTAATTATCATTCAATTGTGCACATTGTACAGAAAGAAATGTATGAAAAGAAGATATCAACATTGAAATTGCAAAACTAGTCATTTAAAGCGTCTCAATGTTTGTATATATTTGAATGGAACGAAAAAATGGACTATGTCAAAATGGAAGGACTCCGTTTTCTCTTTGTATAGGACCCGGAAAACGACAGCTTTATAAAAAGCAACGTTATATTAAAAAAAAGATGTTGTATGATTGCCAATGAGACAAATCTACACAAGAGACCTGTATCTGAACATTTTCCGTCAAACGAAATTCAATATTTATTTTAATGTAAAGCAAGCATGTCGTGTTGAAATCTATTTAAAAGGGAATCTTTCGAAATAAGTAATTAATCGTGCATGTAACCCCACCTTGATTGATTGGAATATTTATTAAGAAAATCGCATTCAAATGTGTGTCATTCAATTTACAAGGCCGAACAGTTTTTATACACTATATGAACACTTGGATTTACATAATTCATAATTTAAGAAAAAAAGTATTCGTTTCTCTGTATTTCGCCGTAAAAGTTTTCGTTTTTTTTCAAAGCAAAATTATTTTTATATTTTGTCAATAAGCAGGAATTCAAGTGTTTACGGAATCAAATAAACGATAAGTTGTCCTCTTAATGAAATCGTTTTCCAACAAGGCATCACACTCCTGTTGAACGATTTATTTTAATTTACTTTATACGGTTTTGCAATTTTTCAATGACAAAACCGGATCATGCTTTGATAGATTTAGGGAAGAAACCGGGTCATACACTTTGACCGGGTCTTTCAATGTTGACATGGACCATTATTTCGTACCCTGAACATAATTACAAATATTGAGATGCACAAAAAGTTTAGTTTTGCAATTTTCCGTCTTAAAATTTTTCTGTCTTTAACTTTCTAGCTTTAGTACAGTTTTCATTTGGGGACACTCACACGAATAAAAATGAAAGCTAATGATGTATAAAAACCTAATACGTTCTAAACAATATGACTTTGATAGTCAAGATATTATTTATTTTATGGATTGTTAATGTAGGTAGTGTCCTAAGCAAGAAAAAGATAACATACATCTGATTATGTTAATTAATGTCAAGCTCCAATCTACTTCTCACATACATATTGCAACAACGATGTGCAAGAAACATCGTTCCATCGGTACGAAAAGGATTTCAACAACTCTGCACAATCCTGATTTCTATAATTATTAGGCTGGTTATTGCCCCAGTTCGTGAAATCTACAAATGTGTCATCATAAATCCATCGCCATGTTCCTTCTTGGACAATATCATGTGCACCAATTCTCAGTTTATCAATGTTTTTCTCTGAAAGATAACATAGATTGATTTTTCTAAAAACAATGAGCTGCAAAGATTTGATGCATTTGAAATATCACATAGTTCCGTAATAAAAACTGTATGTACTACTTCTTGTGATAGTTTTTGAATAATTCGATAAATCATGGTATTTATTAACTGGATATTCACGGGTGTATCACTATTTGTTCCGATGATATAAGATTTGACCAAAATCAGCCAGTATAAAACATGCATAACTTATATAACAAGGTTCCGTTTTGAAGACCGTACTTTGACCTTTAATGGTTTACTTTTTTCAAATTGTGACTTGGATAGAGGGTTGTCTCATTGGCACTCATACCACATCTTCTTATATCTATATCGTGAGCCTACAATTCAGACGTTGACGTTTGGTGCTGTAAATCATGCTTGTTTTATTTGTTACTTTGTATCTTCCTATTATCTTGAAAATTATAATTGAACCCGTAACCAGCAAAATTGATCAGCAACACTATGTATCCAACTAATGTACGAGACTGAATATACCAATCGGGTTCTTCTAATTGAAAAAAATAAATAAATAAATAAACATTATTCTTGTCATGCTCTCGAGATCGCTTCATCCGAAGCATGGACAATTAAGTAAACCAAAGTGTTTTCATGATCTCCAGAGTATATGAATTACTTTTTTTTATTATCCTTAGTAATCGCCATGATTGAAAATATAACAAAGGAATAAGGTAAATAATAAAGAAATATAAACAGTCACGATCGATTGAATGAAAGGATGCAACAGCAGTTCAAGGAATAAAATATCCAAAAGTCATCCAGCGGTTTACACACACTCTTCTAAATCAGATACACAATATACCAAGTTATACATCGATCGTTACGAGTGTATACTCACCAATCATAACATTTTGCAGCCAGATATTTTCAGATGCATCATCTATTTTAACCAAGTGAGAACCTTTCCTCTGGCAATCAGTCTGAAACGATAAAGTCGCCTCGATATGTGTGTCATCTGTTTATCAAAATTGCCACATCAAAGTTTACACTTGCACTATATTTTACGTATTACACAAGAGATCTTCCAAAATCATTTAAGGAAATATGTAGGCATAATTTAAGGTACATGCACAGCACATCCAGATGATGGACGTTTTCAGTCTTAAAATTATGACTTTTTAATAATATGGTATAATTCTTTTTGTAAAAGCACTATTTGTTATACACATATGAATCATTGTAATGAGAAAAAATAGAAATCAACAAAAAAAGCGTAATTGAAATATTACGATAGTGGTATCATATTTGGTAAGAATTGTAAAGATACCCGTAACTTTGTTAATATGCTAGAAATTTAAGCATGTGCATATTCAAGTTAAGATAAATCAACAATTTATCAGTTGCTCTAATCAAAAATATCAATTGGCCTGGAGAACGATGCATTGCTATAGAAAACCGTAAATGTGTACGGTAAATGTGTTTGGTAACGTTCAAAATAGATTAGGAAATGTGCTAATACCTTCATTGAGACAAAAAGACATTATATTTTAAAAAGTTTGATATCAATATTCATTACAAATACTGAAACGCTTGCTAAACACTTTAAACGTATTATGATTTTCATAGGCAGCAGTTCATTGTTTCAATCGAGCACATGTTTTCGATTAAGAAATGAAAACAATTTGTGCTTGAATTGCAAAAAGACTATTTAAAAAAAAACGCATTTCTAATATGCCAATGATTGAATAAAAATCTGATAATTTCATATAAAACTATTTTCACTTGTTACAAAAACGTAAAAAGAGTAAATACACAACAATATTATCATTAAAAATAATGCACGATTGTCACCTCCTTAAATAATTACAAATGTTTGTACATATATGCAAGTTATGAGATATGTTTAAAAGTATTTTGGCTTTGAAGGAAGCACGGTAGTATTTACCCTTCGGAAACTGTGTTGCTTTTTATGTACATTATTTAGGTCAATGTATCAGAGCACTCTAAAAAAACAGGTTCTACTGAGCATATTTTTCCCAAGCTTTGGGCTGAACCAGGTGTAGAAAAATATGAAATATTTTTACATATAGATGTTTTATTATGTTTTTATGTTGTATTCAGTGCATGATAAAATACATAGAAACACTACTGGGGCTAATACAGATACATATTCAAATTTGTTTCTGAATATCATAATAAAAGTATTTCAGTTAACTGTGTATATAAGTTCTGTTCATTGAAAGAATGTGGTGAACATTTTTTATAGGCTATGCTTATCCGTATGACCCAGTAAGTACTACCATGCCACCTTGAACTAATCAGTTTCGTAGAGAAAATTATGGAACCGATCATTTAATGTTGGTGTATGTGTGTGTGCTAAACAGGCGGTGGCGAGTGGTATCATTTGGTTTCAAATGACCTGAAAACAGACAATTGTCCATCTTTGGACTAAAAAATACTTGTTTCAAAATCATTAACTGTAATAAATGCAAGGATTGTCAGATTTTTTCCAGGCAATCCGGCTTCATTCACCAATAAAAAATTGAGCACAAAGAAGTAGCCAAAAGTTCTTCGAGTGTCGTATAAACACGAATCAATGAATCAATCAACCAATTAATACGCTAATAAGCGTGTTGTAGGTATGACATATGTGAAGAACACATAGGTGATCAAAATCGTAATTAATTTACACCTTGCTGAAATTTCATTTAGTTTCGCAGACTAATACAACTTGCATAGCTTAACATCTAATTCCTCAACGTAATTTTTATACATGTTAAGTAGGGCTATGTACTGTTCATATTATCGTTACTCAAAGTAGTGTAAAATTTTCTACCATATGCCACTTACCTCAGAATCTTCCCACGTTTTTTTATCAGGTCCGATGTAATAACAATGGCCACCAAATACTATCCATCCGTTCTCACATTGTATTTCTGAGAAGAAACAAATATATAATACCATACCTTAACTGAATTTTCATTCTGGTATAATACATATAACAAGTTCATTTAATGTTTTGCCCGGAATATCTAAACTATATTTCACACATTACAGGTATCTACTTATCAGATGGAGAGGTTTTGGATATTTATCAGTATACCAGACAATACCTTACAATCTAATTTTGGATGTAACGCGTCTCCTGATTGGCTGACAATGTTTTGTCGATCAGCTCATATACATTATTTTCTCATGTGACCGTGACGTCGTCAACGTTTTTCATTATTTAATTCGGCTTAAAATGAAATTGAGAATTAAATTATAAGGAATATTTTTTCTGTCTATTCGAAATAACATCAAAAATTTGGTGCACACTTTAAAATTACCCTAAAATAAAATAAATATTACAGTCAATCCTTAAATAACAAATGCAATTACAGAATTAACTCTGAAGGATCAAGAGATTGACGTACTTGAACCTGCATTTCTATCACCTTTGGTATCGTAACTTCATTTCTGTCGACGACCACGTGATAACATCTGATTTTGTCAGGTGTTATGGACCTCCCCCTTTTTGGATTAAATTGTAGTTCGGTATTTTCGTCACGTGATTTTCGATACATTTCACATATATTCGGTGACAGAACAATTTGTTTTGCCCTCCCTCTTTATCAAAAATACATTATGCCAATGTTGTTGATTTCGTGCTATTTTTGTTTGCTACCTTTATTTGTCTTTTCTAGATCAATTGTTGAGACTAAAATATCGGTAAAAAATGTCAGCTAAATTTATAGAGTAAATGTCTTACCACAGATAAATATAGATTTCCATTTTCCTGTTTCACAACAGACAGCAAAAGGTTTCCCAGATATTTTCATTCCTTTCATACACTTATACATAATGCCGTGGCCCAGGTCTCTTGAAAGTCCAAATGGTTCATTCAATAGAGCATTGGGGACATTAGGATTTCCGATACAATCTAAAATTCATTTCTTTAATTAATGAATTAACTTTATTATCACAAATAGACTAACACAACATGTATGAACAAAGATATACATAGTGGCATATTCCCAGCAAGGAAGTTTCAAATCAAAAACAACATTGGAGAATATAATGGTATACAATTGGGTTTAACATGCATACATATCTTATAAAGAGGGAATTTTGATTCGATTTTGAATATCTAACTGTGGTGTTCAGATTGATCGACCAAAACAGACATTTATTAGTAAGCCTATAATCGGGATCCAGGGAATCATTATTTGTTAAATTCTTCTTACGAGTGGAGTGGTTTTTAAATGACATGTACTTTTTTAAGTTCATGTGTTCCTTTAAATATTTTTTAAAAGCATATACAATTTGCAATATTTCTTGTAATTTTGTTAGGTAAATATAATATTTGTAAGCAAAAAAATCTTATTTCTTACAAAGTTAAAATTGATATTTTCAAAGTTACTAAGTAGAATAATCTTAATTTTCACAAAGGCAGTTTAATATTTGTCAGTTTCAAAATGCAGTTGTTTAGTTCATGCCAGAAAATGGAGACAATATGATGTGCTATGATCTCTTGTTCTTCTTTGCACAATTTACATATATTGCTACTATTAATTTTCATCTTGTAAAGTAGTGTATTAGTTTCACAGATGATATCAGATACGTTCCTTATGTCGTAACTACAATACCCTTCCCTTTTCATGAATGTGACCTACCGAATAAGACTATTTACCGGATTTGTAATTACATGAGCAACTAGACAGGTATCACATGTGGAGCAGGATCTGCTTACCCTTCCGGAGCACCTGAGATCACCCCCAGTTATTGATGGGGTTCATGTTGCTTAGTATTTAGTTTTCTATGTTGTGTCATCTGTACTATTGTTTGTCTGTTTGTCTTCTTTTTTTTGGCCCATGGCGTTGTCTGTTTGTTTTCGATCTATGAGTTTGACTGTCCCTCTGGTATCTTTCGTTCCTCTTTTGCATTTAATACTTTTAACAGGTCATTTGGACCTTTCTTTGATGCAAAGAAAATACGTATATTGAAAGGTAACATTGCCTGATTTTGCATATTCATTTACTTGTACATGGTATACGATGATCATATGAACACATAATCTATATTTATGGCAAGCCGTTCTCCATAAAAATGTGTTTACGAAATTTGTATAACATGTTTAAACAATTAAACACTAAGATTTCAAAAGTGCAAACTGATAATATTTAAACTGAAAAATACACACTGAGAATTGAAAAATACGCTATCAAAATTGAAAAATACACACTGATAATGGAAAATAACAGACAATGAATTGACAATTACACAGAGATTAACTTAACAGAAAAACAAACACTGAAAATTGGAAACTAACACTACAAACTGCTCAGAGTCTGAATTGACCAGTTTTTGTGCTCGACCAGTAAAATCGAGCACACATTTTACTCGACTAGTCTCGACATTTTCTCGACTGTACTTAACTGTACTTAAGTGTACTCGACTAGGTCTCGACTTTACTTAATTAGTCTGATTCAGTACTTGATGATCTTTGTGTAGTCTGAAATGGTCTTGACCAAGGCTCGACCTGTCTCGACCTGTCTTGACTAGTCTCGACCTGTCTCAACTAGTCTTGACCTTCAAGTTTAGTTTTGACTGGTGTAAATCAGCCCATCTAACTAAATTAAATATTGATATTACAAAATTCAAGCTTATAAGGTAGTTTGATTTATTGCTGTGAAATGAAAGAATTTAATTTTACAATATGTAAAAATAAAAATTATTATATAAAAATTCAGATAGGCATCTTTAATTTTTTTAATAACTTTTTAAAATCAACTTGGATTTTCATCAAACTATGCAGCTATCTTAGATATATATCAAGCTTACTGAATCCCATTTCATTTAGTTTTTTGTTGTATTGCTGTAAAATTTAAGAATTAAAGTAATCTTGGTAAAAAAAAAGCTAGGATTTGCAATTCGACCAAAATAGAGATAGAACACTTTAATCTTTTTAATAACTTTTTCAAATCAACTTTGATTTTCATCAAACTATGCAGCTATCTTACATATATATCAAGCTTACTGAATCCCATTTCATTTAGTTTTTTGTTGATTTGCTGTAAAATTTAAGAATTAAAGTAATCTTGGTAAAAAAAGCTAGGACTTGCAATTCGGACAAAATAGAGATAGTACACTTTAATTTTTTTTATAACTTTTTCAAATCAACTTGGATTTTCATCAAACTATGCAGCTATCTTAGATATATATCAAGCTTACTGAATCCCATTTCATTTAGTTTTTTGTTGTATTGCTGTAAAATTTAAGAATTAAAGTAATAGTAAACGTGATAGATCTCTGTAATCTTTTTTAAACTGTTTTTAAACTTACATGCTAATTCACATGTTGTTTTATCTTCTATCAAAACACATTTGTGTCCTTCTGCACAATTGTGTCTTGCACATTTGCCTATTAGGGCCTGAAATGAATAAATAATTAAAAGTGTCAAAACAAGTTGTTCTTCTTATTCCGTGTCCGTCCGAATTTGTTCTTTCTTAAAGGTGATTGCAATGCAGAAAATCCTGTAATAGTTTTAATGACAGGTACATTAGTTTACTGACGCCGACTAATTATATTTGTCTTACCTGGTATGAATTTGCATGTAAGAGAGTTGATGCACATGTAGGATGAATCGCTTTAGCAAATATACAAGTGCTGTGGATTTATTCGTTGGATACCAATTTTCGTTGGTTTCTTGGGCACAGACGAACATTAATTCAAATGTACAACAAATTACATTTCTTATATAGACTTTGTATGCAGAGATTTGCAAGACAACGAAATCAAAAATCCCAAGAAATGCATGTTTTCCGCAATCTACGAAAATTGATACACACGAAAATACACGAATCCACAGTAGATTTACTAGATTGCAAATTAGAAAAAAGATTTTACAATTGACGCCCTTTTTATCTATCTTGTTTATTAATTTAAAATTAGGGAAAATAAAGCTAGTAATTTTGCCCGTTTTTGAGATACAATCAAATTAAAATTGGGAATGATCGTAAGTGAAAAATAATGAAGATGCCGCTTGATTTCTGATACAAAATGAATGGAAGAAATGTTGTTTGTCTGTGAGACAAATATGATAGTAATGCATGTAGCAAATTATACAATTTTGTTTCAAAGAATGAATTAAAAGATGGATAGACAACAGTATTTTGCTGGATAAGTTAATACAGTCAAATTCAGATTCATTAAGGAGCAAGAAATATATCTGTTCAGCTTAAGCAAGGGAAAACAAAATTAACACATTGGATCGTTTTGAAACTACTAAGCATATATTATACTTCACTTCGGTGTACTCAAATATCGTTATAAATGTGATTTGTAGTTTCATTGTTATAATTGTTATTCCAATTGATTTACCATAAACTTCTACTTTAAAAAATCATTTATAGGATTAAACACATTTTTTCTAGAGGTTATTGATGTGTAAACCTGGGCGATTTTCTCGGTTTACACATCAATAACCTCTATAAAAAAATTGTTTAATCCTTATAATTCTTAAGCCAAATATTCCCGATTTTTTATTATTTTTTGTTGTTGTTGGAATGGCTACTATAATAACCATCAAATGACAATTGATAGATCGGAACTAAGAAGTTGGCTGCCATATTGGCTTTCTAAAATCCAAAAATGTTCGATAAATGCAACAGAATTTAAAATGAAAAAGCACTACCTCAAAAACTTCATTTTAATATATTATCCGAATGTAAAGCGTACAAGTAACGAAATGATCTTTCCCTTGAACGTTTATTAGTGACGTCGTGTTTTGCAATGACGTAAATTCGTTTAATCATGCATATAATTTCGCGGAATTTTATTTAAGCTTTAATTTTGTACATTTTCGAAGCTTTATCGCATTAATTTATATGCATTAGAATAGAAACAACTGTCATGTATTTGTTTTTTAATCTCTATTAGCTGAAAATCTAGGGATTCCTGCATGTATATGTATCACGCATGAATAGATCACAGGGAAGGTTACGAAAGTAGTTTCGGAATCAAGTATTTATAGATATGCAAATCATATAAGAATTATATTTCCATGTTGTCTTTATTTGGCCATGACATAGTAGCACCCAAAGGGAACAGTAAAACTCTCTTAAACTACACTTGCCGGACTCAAATCAGTTTTCAGCCAATATTGTATATCAGTTGCTCGGTATAGTTAAGACAAAATGAAACGAAAGGCTAGGGAGGTTACTAAGTATTAACAACAGGTCAAGTTTCCATAATATACCATGTTTACACGATACTCCATAGGAAGAAACCGACCTATGGTTCAAAGTAAATTGATTCGATACTCTTACCTTTTGTTTGTAAGTTTGCAGTCATTTTAATTGATTTATATTAATCTCTAGTTTTTTATACATGCATTTTCAGACAATAGGAACATTATATTTGATGATCGGATGAATGGCTGTTAAATGTGCAGTGGCAAACTAAATGCATATTCAAGACAATAATTATTTTGAAGCCAAATGCTGCAGGTGCAATGCTGATCTTTGTTATCCTTAAAAACACTTAAGCTTTCAAAGGTGTACTGTATTGCTTTGAGTTACCTGGTTGCCTGTAATCAGAAAGATAAAAAAAATATATTCATCTTTTCTGTTGTATGGACTTCTAAGTAATTAGTGAAACTTTGTATATCCTAAATGCTTTGTACATATTTACCCTAGACCACGAACTTATATTCGATGAAAAACATCCGTGTTCCTGTACCAGTTTTACATCCGAGTTTAGATTTCCATTTATATCACACATTTTCCAGCCACGTCTATAACTAACATGAAAGCAAGTTGATGTTTTCATACATTCTTTAAGACATGTTAGAAAACTTACTTTCAGTAATCTACGAAGTGCAGCGTTGCGGTAACATTGTCCGTAAATTATCTCCCCTGGTTTAGATATTTGAGAATTTTGACAGTCAATGTCATCAGTGTTACAAACATCATTCAATGACCAAGACGACATTGACATCACATTGAGTAGAACAAGCAATAACGTTTCTTTTTTCATTTCAGAGAATCATTTCTATATTTTATCCGATCAAACTACATATATTTTCTTGTAAGATTAGAAATCTGCAGTGAAAAATGTAAAATGCAAAACTGGATTACATTATCAATACTATAGTCAACCAACACAAGGAAACAAGCATGACAGAGAAAATGCTGATGAACATTCAATAGTAGATGACGTTAAATGCCATTATCCTTCAAAGCTCGTTGCTATGGTTTAATAATTTGTCGATATGCCCTTTTGTTTTTTGTCACGATTAAACATTCTAAATACGAAACAAAATGATTTATTCATACTGATGATAACAAATCGCCATTCAATGTGAAAAACCTTATTTCTAATTTACAGTACGATCTGCCAAATCATTCGTGCAGAAATCTTTCAGAGTTGAAGGATAAAATTTTCACGTCTTTGAGATCTAAATACACTTTGACGCGTTAAAATTTCTAAAACAACCTTTCACTTGTTTCACAATAACTATAAAAGGTGTAATGTAACCTTTTATTTGAAAAGGCAAATCAACACTATTGTAAATACAATATGGACAAACAGACAAAAACAATTGTTCAATGTGGTGATTGTACATTTTACTTGGAGTTCGATATTTTATTGTTTTTTTTATACTATTGGAAGCCGATATTAAGCCATTTGAAAGCTATTTCCTTCTCTTTTTTTTAACAAATATGTGAATAATATATATCTTCTTGGAAAAATAATTATTACAATGTACTTTTACAGATAAATTGCAATAAAACGGCTTTGCATTTGAATTCATATGTATATTATGAACGCTTAGGGAGGACAAACGTTGACAATTAATTACGGCATGACAGTTTTACTAAATTATTTAAAACATTCATGTTATGTTGTCATAACTTGACTTTCATTTACAACACATTTTTCTTTTTTTTTCAAATAAACCAACCTTCCCGAGAAACAACGTTATAACATATTTCAAAAACATATTGGAAGTTTTTAATCTGGTTGTTAGATCAGATATCATGGAAACATGCAAAAAGCATGATACTTGAATCAACTTCGGTCCTAAAACGTGATCAATATTTTCCAGTAGAAAATTCACGTATAAAATCGAAATAAAAAGAATATTTGACAAATCGATTAAATCTAAAGTGTCATTTACCATACTGTACATGGTTGTACATGCTTTTTATTTCCTTGTAAGTATATATACAATAAATATTATACTAGCAACGATATATAGATACAAATGTATAATAAGATGTGGTATGAGTGCTCCATCAAAGTCACAATTTGTAGAAGTAAACCATTATAGGTCAAAGTACCGTCTTCATCACGGATATGCATATATTCCATTTAACATCATAATAATACGCATACAATCATATGTTTAATAAAAGTCGGGTTTACTGGTGTAGTCATTTCTTAGATTTTAGAACACTACTTTATAATATGATATAATTCTAAATATATTGACTGGGGTATAGAAATATGGTCACTTGGTCTTCTCCCGACCGGCAGTAAAACGCTAGCCGAAGTGGGGCGTCCGTTTGGCTGTGCGGGATGTATCAAGTTCGCAGTCACGTCCGGTCAGAAGGGGGACGTTAAATCCGATGCCTCGTGTAAAGAGAGTACCACGCTCTTTGCACGTTAAGAACCCTTGCAAAAACTCTCTGAGGGGTCCGTAGGTGGCCTGTTGCAAGGCAAAATTTCTGTCCCTATCCAATATACCCTCTTTTTACGGTGGCAGTCCAAATTTCTCCGACCATCATCCCAAGTGGCCTCTATTGTATCAACCCTTACAACTGCTTACAAACCAAGATGAAAGACGCTAGCTGCGACATGTTCAATAGTTAATTAAGTATCTTATGGTTCACTGAACATAGTTGTTTTTTTACTTTATTTGCATTTTATTTTGTTCAGGCAACGTCGAGGAAATATACATTACATTCACAAACAGTTTTGTAATACATGACCTTAATCTACAAAAATTGGTATCTTTAAAAATGAATAAATCCATAGTATTGCACGATTGTTTTAACGATATTTCAATTTGATTGTTTTATTGAGATTCATGTACATCAAACATAATTGTTGATTTGATTATAATTCTGCAGCATTATATTTTTTGATAGAAACACAGTTCATAGATCAATAAACAATGGCAATAACAACCATACACTTCAACATCAACTACACGCCTGGTAAATCATCTAATCTGAACCAAATGTTGAGACGGAAAAAAGTATTCTGGCACTTCCTGTTGAGCTTTTCTGGTTCAAAATATTCAAAATAAACACAGGGTAGGTCGACTTTTCGTCAATTTACTGAAAATCAATGCGTTTTTTGTAAAATCGGAGAATGGCATGCCATAGATAATGGAATTACAGTTTATCTCGTGTATAACACAAATGAATATGATTTAAAATGCAATCGTAATGATTTTTCTCCAGCAGGTAAATGTGGCCAGCGCAGTCAGCTATTGACAAATTGACAGTGATATCATTGATAAACTAGCATATATATCAGTAAACTAGTATTTTTCTAAAACATTATAAACATAAAATTACAGTTTGTTCTTTTTCTTTACTTATAAAATTTCATTAAGCTAAATATGTTATAAAGTATGTCATGTTGAGATTTTCTGGTATCGGTTGAGATATTCTGGAACAATGTTGAAATCTTCTGGTGAATGAAATTTTCAACTATAAAAAAGAAGATGTGGTATGTCTGTTAATGGGACAACTGTCCACAAGAGACCAACATGACACAGACATTAACAACTATAGGTCACCGTACGGCCTTCAACAATGAACAAAGCCCATACCGCATAGTCAGCTATAAAAGGCCCCGATATGACAATGTAAAACAATTTAAACGAGAAAACTAAAGGCCTTATTTATATATATAAAAAAAATAACGACAAACAAATTTGATTCAATATGTAACACATAAACAAACGACAACCACTGAATTACAGGCTCCTAACTTGGGACAGGCACATACATAAATAATGCGGAGGGGTTAAACATGTTAGCGGGATCCCAACCCTCCCCTTACCTGAGACAGTGGTATATATAACAAGGTTTAACTCATCAGATGGACAAAAATACAATTGGACGTGGCCGAGTTCTTGAACATCCCGACAACAAAAAGACACTAGGAACAGATCTGAGAGTACTCGCAGTTATCTGACAGCTAGTTCAAAGCCACTAACAACTAATAAAAAAATCATGCAACTAAAACTAAACTATCAATCCGTACACATCCAACATCCAATGAATTTAGTGTAAAGACGTCATAAATAGTCAGAGAAAAACATGACCTTTTGTAGCTTAGTATCAATTACATATACAACTGTCAAAATTCATAAACTTGCCGTATATTGTTTGACATTTCAACAGTAATTTTAATCTTGTCTGTAGTTATCACAGCAGCTTCTAAAGAGGCCTTTGGTTGTAATAGAGTCTAAATAGTAAATAGCTGTGTTTAACTAGATACCCCAATGATGATTGTGGCCAAGTTTGGTTAATTTTAGCCCAGTAGTTTCAGAGGAGAGGATTTTGGTAAAAGTTAACGGACGACGGACGCTAAATGATGAGAAAAGCAGGGTAGGGTGAATTTTCCATACAAAGTATGGTTTTCAACACAGAGAGAAAATCTCGCATTATACAAATAATATACTTACCATTGCTGAATTGTACTTGAAACATTTACCAGTCATCTTCCCTTGCCCTTTTCTTCACCATTTGTTGAATTTTCGAACATCCATGTACCTTCCTGACTTAGGGGAGGTCAAATTCGCTTACTTACCTATAATATAACAAGAAATCCATTTCATAATTACAGTAACTATTTTCATATACAATTACAGACACAGTATGTGCTCATGAGAAATTCAAAATAAAGACCATAGATATTAGAAGATGTGGTATGAGTGCCAATGAGACAAGTCTCCATCAAAGTCACAATTTATAAAAGTAAACCATTACAGGTCAAAGTACGGTCTTCAACACAGAGCCTTGGCTCACACCACACAGCAAGCTATAAAGATCCCCAAAAATTACAAGTGTAGAACCATTCGAACTGGAAAACCAACGGTCTATAAAAAACGAGAAACGAGAAACACTTATGAAACACATCAACAAACGACAAGTACTGAACATGAGATTCCTGACTTAGGACAGGTGCAAACAATTGCAGCGGGTTTAAACGTTTAAATGGTACCAAACCTTCACTCTTATCTGTAAAGTTAAAACAAAACAACAAATTGGGAAGATCATGGTACATGCAATGACTTTTAGCGATCTTAAGCAAGTTTTTCAATCTCGATTAATGAAAAAGCAAAGATCTAGAGTACCAAAAGAATGTACAAGATGCTCCGTAGGCAGCTAATTTTTGTTATTGATATAACATATAAGTCATCACTTAAAAATGTTTTTGTTCGAGGAGCATCAGATCAATTTATTATGGAGAATCTGAAAACCGTTTTGTATGTGTCAGTCAGGTTAACCTTTTTTTTGTGTAATAATTTCAAAGTCGATCTGTTGTTTGAAGATAATTATTCTAAGTAAAAACAAAACATCCACTCCTCGCAAAAAGACTGCTATGCATCACAGCAATCCCGTGCGTTTTTAAAAGCTTGCAAGGATGACAAAAATCTTCACTGAAAAAATCAGTACAAGTATTTCGAAAAAAAAATTCTGACATACAACGTATCATTTACTCCTTTTCAATAAAAACTTTACATGACTTAATAGTTTATGTACAGTAAATCACTATTATGTAATACCAACGTTATTTTGAAAGGAGTGATTACTTAACATGATAACCAGTTAAATATAACAAAAATACCGAACTCCAAGTAAAAAATCTGTAAGCAAATGGCAAAAATCAAAAGCTCCACTTATACACACTATCATATCTAAAATGTGCAACTCCTACATAAATTTTACCGTTTGAAATATACTGTCATTGTTGCCATGGATGTTCGTCTGCGAATTAATGACACCAAAACCACTATCATATTTAACATCTTCAAGAAACGTAATAAATTCCTTGGATTTAAATATTTTTTAAGTTCATAAAATAAAGAGTGAGCAATACCAATTCAATGGAGTACAGTTGCAAGCCTTAGTTGTTCATTTCTAAAATTTTGTTTTCAGTGTCATTTGTCAAGCAAATAATTCTTCAACGTAAACTTTGAGAAATGTAGCAAATTAAAAATATTCACCTATTGTTCAAAACAATGCCGAACAAAATCAGCTGGAAGATTTATATTAAAGGTGGTTGGCAAAATTGAAAATGTTTGTTTGATTGAATTGTCGATGATGTAACCAATTTACATCTGTAAATTACTTAGTAAGATCTATAAGTCGGCATAATCCGAATATTTATAAAACACCGACATATTTTTCTTTGTTATGCTTTTTTTTTTCGTTTGCCTGGAACTTTAATTGTTTGCCAGCTCAAACACCCTTACACAAACCAAAGGCACATGGTTTCAAGAGAGTGTTTGAATATCGATTTCAATTCGTGTAGGTAATATTTATTAACCGTCATAACAAACGAAAACAAGAAGGATTATGGATATAACAAGAACATTGTGCCCCATAAACTATAGGGCTATGTGATTTTATTTTGTCATGTTTCTGCATTGAACTGCAATTGTCGATCAAATTGTCGTGTATTGAGTTTGTAATAAATAACGAGATACACATTTAAACATAATCACTCATAATAAGGTAAATGTTGTGTTACTCAGGTATTGTTATGTTATCTTCTAATAATTTAATTTTGGATGTAAAGCGTCTTCTGATTGGCTGACGTTATTTTGTTATGAGCCCATATTACAAATCTAGTAGAGGGTCTGGTTTATGTTTTATGATTTGAAAAGTATGGGAAATACATTTTAAGATGAAATAATTACATTAGATGTATGTTTCATTATGATACTTTATTCTGATTGGCTAACTGCACATCACGTGTTATTCCGTAAGCAATTGCATTGCTCAATAAAACTTTTCATTCATGATAACACGTGGTCCCACAATAAAGTGCACAGGTGTATTAAATAAAACAGTAATAAAATTCGTGTTTTCATGATCATTGCTAAAAACATGTAATTATAAATATTTAATGCTTCTTTTTGTAACTTCATAGCGTTGTAAAAGCGTTGACCGTGCGCACATTTTTAGTATGAAGCGCTTCTGCGCTTCATACAAAATGTACTAGGTCAACGCTTTTACACCTCAATGAAGTTACAAAAAGAAGCATTCAATTCTTAATTGGTAAAATTTGTACATCCATCATTCACAAATCATATGTTAAAGAATGACGACTACATCCGCTATTACAAAGATAACTTTTTAAAACGATATTTTAGCCTGGTCACTAACCAGGCAGGACTCAACTGGAAACCTTGTCACTCTGTACGGACATTATAGTATACAATTTTAGATATATACAAATGAAATTATTTGTGTGAAGTAAAACATAACAAAATGAATGATTATCGAGTATGTGATAAGTTTATGTCAAGTATATACTCCCTAAAGTGTCGATCGAAAAAGCAAGAACTTTTCCTTTCATATATCATTTATATTATTTTTTCCAATGAATAAACATGTAATATCCTTCGATTTCAAATCATATTGATGCATTGAGATGAAAGAGAACTTAACTAAATTATTTATAATTTAAAAGGACAGAAAAGGCAAATCATCACCAAAGCGAATTGAGATATCGACAAAACCTATATTTGCTAACTTTATACAATATGGAAATACAAGTTCATATATTATTAATTTTTTTTTTCATGAAATTCTCTTTTATTTTGGATTTTTCCGTTTATAGTTAAAAACAACTGTTCTGAATATTTCTAGTTTTGAAGCTATTGCAATATAGTCGAGTAATTTATGTGACGTATTACACTGTAGCGTGATGCACCCAAAGAAATAGATAGATATGAAGGAAGTGACGTCATTGTTGCTTTTACAAAGTGTGATGTTAACATGTTCTTGGTCGTTATATGATGTTTGTGACGCAGATGATAGCAAATGTCAAAATCCGCAAATCCTAACACCAGGGGAGATAACTTATGGACAATGTTATCACCACGCTGCACTTCGTAGATTACTGAAAGTTAGTTTTCTAGCTTGTCTCAAAGAATGTATGAAAACGTCGACTTGTTCTAACGTTAGTTACAGGCGTGACTGGAAAATGTGCGATATCAATGGAAATATAAACTCGGAAGTGGAACTTGTTCAAAAACATGGATGCTTTTCGTCCAACATATCTTCGTGGTCAAAGGTAAGTCTGTTCACTGATTATGTAATATTATTAAAAAGTAACATCATGAATTTAATAAAACCCCGCGGGAAATTTAAAACGGAAAGTCCCTTGTCAAATGGCAAAATTAAACGTTCAAACACATCAAACGAATATATAACAACCGTTAAGTTCCTGACATGGTTGAGATATTTTCTGAAGAAAATGGTGGATTATATATACCTGGTTTTATAGCTAGCTAAACCTCTTTTTTTTTTCTTTTTTTAACAACAAATATATTCTTTAATCTAACGATTGTTTGTTACAACTATACTTCACTGTCCCAGAGCCAGGGGAATTTTCCTGGAAATAATCAGAATATAATATACAAAATTGCATAAACTTTGACTATATATCAAGTATTCTTTTAAATCAATTTATTCAAATGTATGAAAATACATTTTGAGAAATTATTTTGCTTTCGTTCATAGCCCTTCTTACTTCCTTTATAAACAATTCATACACATCTAATCATTTCAGTTTTTGCTTTGAAACATAGTACACATGTATGACATAAAAATGCTAAAACCTAAAACTGTCAAAAAAATTTTAAAACCATAAAAACTCTGATCTGATATTTTGTATCAAAATACAATATGTTCACCATGTTTACCTGACATCTTATTTTTAAAATAGAGTTGTACAAGAATTTGTTCCATTTCATCCGAAAAATCTTTTAAAAAGAACATGTATGAATGGTTTTACGCTAGTTATGTTTTGGGGCCCTTTTCTTCCTTTGTTATAGAAAAATGTAAGTAATAGTCTTCTTCTAGATCTGTTTTGCATTGCAAATGACATTTACTTTTATTATAAATGTTTCTTTTAAATAACAACTGCTATGTTGGAATTACATAGTTAAACAGTTTCAATCTAAACATTTTCACCTTTTTCTCTCTAAATTGAGGTATAACTGTTTAGCTATACAGTAAATTTTGGTGTCAATTAACATATAGAATCTTACTTATAGTCAGTATGAATTTTCGGCCTAATTTCTACATTTTCAAAACGTTTTTTGATAGTTGTTATTCAAAGTTATAACATTTCAAAAACATTTAAAAGGATTTATGTTATTCAGAACTTAGTTGGCAAATGTTCTACGCATACTTGTGCAGAGGGATACAAATGTGTTTTGAAAGGAGAAGTAATAACATGTGTAATAGCGTGTAAGTATCAGGTAGAAGAGATACATTTCATGGGTTAGAACCCAAATATTTTGTTGTTAGGCCTTATTTAGAGTATTTTTTAATTGTTTTATTTACTCGGCTATATATGGATGTATTTTGGTGAGGTTTTGTGTCAGATGTTCCTGCTCCATGTGTTTTTACCATACGATACAAGGACAAATTTTCTGCCACATAAAAGACTAAAATGCTCATAAAAGGTCATTTTCCAAATTATTAAGCAGATTTTTTTTTTTTTTATTTAATTTGAGAACCAAATAATACCAATGCAAATATAAGGGAAAAGTCCGAGTCAGCCTTTTCCCGCCATATTTAAAAATAAAATATCTCGAAAAGAAGCTCCATGACCTATCAGTATTTAAAGCTTGTTTTGTTCCGTAACTAATGCTCTTCTAAAAATTGTGTATTATTGATTTTTTTTAATTTCTTGAATAAGTACATCCTTACGCGTATTTACAGTTTACAGAAACAACTTTTTCTTTGTATATGTTGTAACCTACTATTAGGAAACTAATATAATGTAGATGCTTAACAAACTGTTAAATGAGTCATGGTAATGAAACATATTTAATTGTATATTAAAAGTTGTAATGTTTAAATAGGAACGCACAATCCATAGTTTTTATTGAGGATGTTCAAAAAATAGGAAATAAATTTATCATTTAAGATCAATATAACGCCTTAATGAAATAATTGAATACCAAAAAAAAAAAAATACGTTGTAAAACATTGTAATTTTTTTTAGATTGTACTGGAAGACCATTTGCTGTAAATGCTGAACTGGACGAACCATTTGGACTTTCGAGAGACGTAGGACACGGCATGAAGTATATGTGTACAAAAAGGATAAAAATGATTGGAACACCTTTTGCTGTCTGTCTCAAAACTGGACAATGGAAATCTATGTTTATTTGTGGTAAGGCATATCCTACAGACGTGTACATTTTATCTTTCTTCCAACTGAGCCATAGCAACACCTGCATTAATTGATAACAATTATTTTTCACTGTCCGATATTTGTTAATGTGTCATATCTTTCTTTAAAGTTTTTTGTTTGTGCCGTAAATGTTATAAAATCAAAAGCTTTTTATACCACTTTGCATACACGTACTGTTACTGATATTGGACAATCTTGCTATGGATGCGACATTCATACAAGTGAGAGGTTTATTCAGCTATAAAACCAGGCTCAATCAACTATTTTCAGCATTAAAAAATGCCTGTACTATGTCAGGAATATGACAGTTTTTATTCATTCGTTTAATGTGTTTGAGCTTTTAATTTTGATTTTTTCCCTTTTGGTGCCTATAAAGTGCGAAACGAAGTAGAGAAGAAACGAAACGAAACGAAACGAAACGAAACGAAACGAAACGAAAAGAAAAGAAACGAAACGAAATCAAATTACGGATCATTTGAATTCTTTTGTTTTATCTTTCTAAATATTATCCTCTTTTTAACCAATACTAAAATTAAAGGTTAATAACTGTAACTAAACTGCGCAATGATAATATAACAGGAGATAGTATGATTGCGACTGAGGCAGCTATATCCAACATTGATCAAAACGACGCGGATGTGAGCAGCCATGTCACCGTACGGTCTTCAACAATGTGAAGCTATAGGTAGTCAAGTATAGAGAAGTACAGGGGTAATATATCCGATACTCCGAAAGATGTAGAGAACACACAGGGGTAATATATCCGATACTCCGAAAGATATAGAGAACACACAGGGGTTATATATCCGATACTCCGAAAGATATAGAGAACACACAGGGGTAATATATCCGATACTCCGAAAGATATAGAGAAGACACAGGGGTAATATATCCGATATTTCGAAAGATATAAAGAAGCCACAGGGGTAATATATCCGATACTCCGAAAGACATAGAGAACACATATATAAAACAATATAACAATGTATAGATCAATCTGAATTCGATATGAAAACAAAACAACCAACAAATAAATTTCATAAAGTATCGATTAAAGCTTAATATGTAAATTTCTGAAAGCTATTTCAAAGAGAATTACAACTACAATATGCAGTTTTCAGCTGATTTATACACGTCCAACAGATTATTCTACAGTCAGACAAATAGAGAAAGCTTTACCTGTTTATGCAAAAAAGTATTAGTATCGAAGATATTTAGAGGTTTCTGATTAATATTATCATTTATTATTTTACAGCGCGGCATAGTTCATAGGTAGAACTATGATATCATCGAATACCAAATTTATCTTGAGCACTTTAATTGCACTGCATTCTTCTATATCTTGAAAAGATAACAGAAATGAGAAGGGGGGGGGGGGGGGTCTGGTCTTTTCATGTTGACCGGGTGTCTTTTTTTAACGCTACGCGGACAGATTATTGTGTTCATGTACAATGTAGACAAATTATTTTAGATTTTTTTAATTTTTTTTATTTGAAAAATGTTGGCAAGATTTTTATTTCTTTTAATCCAAGTGCTGGATATTTTTTTCTAAAAAAGACCCCCCCCCCCCCCCTTATAAAGTCAAATGGTCCGTGCCTAATCGTGTCTGTCTAGTAAAACATATAGAGTTCATAATCAAATATTATATATTGTGTTTAAGCCGTTCCTAAACCACAGCTTGTTAACGTTTACGCTGAATTTCACGGGTTATTTTCTCAACTTTACAAGAATTTGTATCAAACTAGACAATAAATAATATTTACAATTATAATCGGCTTAATATTCAATTTGATTTCAATTTTATTCCTATTTCGTTTCATTTCGCTTCGTTTCGTTTCTTTTCGTTTTGTTTCTTTTCGCTTCGTTTCGTTTCTATTTCGTTTCGTTCCCTTTCTTTTCGTTTCTATTTTGGTTCGCACTTTATATGCACCTTCTCGTTTTAAATATTCACATGGATAAAACCAAAATCCAAGATAAAAAAAGCTGACAAAAATCCAAAAACATGACAAGTGAACTTCCTTGAGTAAAGATTCATTAAGTACAAAAAGTAATAAGATTAAGATTATTCTAATTGCAGTTTTATTATATGTATTTTATATCAATAAAGAAGAAGGATCTCTAGTTTCTCATCACAAGCCAACTGGTCAGAGCTCTATTTTCTGTGCTGAGGGATACCTATGCGAACCAGAAGCAGGGGTGGACGGAATTAAACAGCTCACCAACATCTTCCATACAAAACGGGAACTGGAACCTTTTTGGTGGGTCAATCTCGGACAGGTGTATACGGTACTAAAGGTGGTCAGTACGAATCGGATGCATAGCTGTTGTGGTAAGTAATATACTATGTTATAAGACAGGTTTATGTATATTGATTATACTTTGATCCACCAGGAGCGCATAGAACGATCAATCCACCAGGAGCGCATACAGCGCATAACCACATAGAACCAATACAAAGTAGCAAAGTCAATGCAATATGAAGTTGTCATCTTAAATTTATCAGCGGTGTATAAAAGGAACGTAAAACGTTAATTATATGCTGAAAATCCTTCTAGGATCGAATTCTGACTATGAAGCGGATAGACGTTGTTACCTAAGGTATTTCAAATTTCTAAATTTAGCATCTGTGTATGCTTAAAAAGCGCATCAAGATCGAATCACCGACTATTAAGATAGTTTACTTAGCAATTTACCAGCATTTTTATCATTAGAAATGAGAATCGAAATAGGAAATGTGTCAAAGAGACAACAACCCGACCATAGAACAGACAACAGCAGAAGGTCACCAACAGGTCTTCAATACAGTGAGAAATTCCCGCACTCGAATGCGTCCTTCAGCTGGCCCCTAATCAAATATTTATACTAATTTAGAGATATTCGCGCCATACTCAAGTCCAAATTGTACACAAGAAACTGAAATTTAAAATAATACAAGACTAACAAAGGTTATAGGCTCCTGACTTGGGACAGGCGCAAAATGCGGCGGGGTTAACATGTTTATAAGATCTCAACCCTCCCCCTATACATATAGCCAATGTAGAAAAGAAAACGCATAACAATACGCAAATTTAAATTCAGTTCAAGAGAAGTCCGAGTCTGATGTCAAAGAAAATAAACAAATTGAAAATAATACATAAATGACAACAGACTACTATAAAACTATTTAAAAACTTAATGTTTATTATATCTGTAAGATCATGACATATGCTATACATAGTTTAATAGATAGACTTTATTGAATACTTCCTTTAGGTATTCAAGAACTAATTTAAGGGATACTTAATAAAAGATGTAGGTTGAATACATTGTTAACAGCAAATGTGCATTAAAAGTTGATTGATTAAAAAACATCGGAATGTTGTTGTTGTTGTGTTTTGTTTCGTTATCATATTTGACACTTTCTTTAACTCTGTATGTAATATATCTAAAATATTCATTCTTCAAAGATATTTTATTCTCTTATTTTAAAAGTTAAGTTTGATATTGGGACTCGAGAGGGTTAACAAATGTAGTTTCATTACAAATTGTGCCTGAAACCCCTTCTTTTCTTTTCACAATGTTCATATACTTTCAGATTATATCAGTGTTATTTTGAACCTGCATTAACATTTTTAACCAAGTCTCTTATTGTAGTCCTCTTCAATGTAGTATGTGCTCTCTCTCCATCAATTCATTTAAAATCCCACGGTGTATGTCAAGATGAAATGCAAATTGAATTTAAGCATACTTTATATTAGGGATGTTAACGAGTACTCGAGTATTCGAGTGACACTCGATGGTACCGAGTAAATTTTACCAAAACGATACTCAACTAATCGGTTTCCTGTTAGAATAAATCAGAACGAACATAGGTTATGAACAAGAGCATCTTTCCAAGATTTGCACTTTAGCCTAAAAATTTTAGTCAGTTTACCACCTCTGTATCGTTAGAGCATATATTTTCCTAGCACCTAAGGCTATAAGTTACCTTTGAAAGTTGAGAAATCGCCTCGTTCCTACAAAGCGGAAAATTATATATTTTAGAATAAGAACAAAGCAGTTGCATCATTTATCGACCCTCAGAAATTGATTAAATTTGAGTCAACAGTAAAACTCTAATCAACACTCCTTTCATGATTATTTAATTTGAATTTTGAAGGTTCCATAATACTGTTGTTTGAGTAAACCTTTTTTCTAAAACTACAATTTTTAATTACTTGATTAGATTATTGCTAGTTTACACAATTAGCACAAATGGTAAATATTTAAATGAGATATCAATTATGGTGTAACATTCCTTTTACTATTATCTAGTCATACGTAAAACTGTTGAAGGTTTAAAACCAAAGACACCCGCCCCCAATAAATTAAATGGATAATAATGTTTTTTTGGGGCCTTTACAGCTTGCTGTTCGGTGTGAGCCAAGGCTTTGTTTTGAGACTGTACCTTGATTTTTAATAGTATACCTTTAAAATCTGTGCCTTGGATAGAACGTTGTCCTATTGGCACTTATACCACATCTTCCTTTATCTATAAAATTGTGTGTTCCATTTTGTAAATGTTTCACCGAGCGAGTACTCACGAATCGCCCGTAAAATCCGACGAGTACTCGATTAGCAAATCTTCAATGAGTTGACATCCCTTCTTTATGGAGATAATTGAGATAAATGGCAGTAGAAACTTTATAAACATATTATGTTAAATCAATACCATTTAAGTTTCTTTATTGTAGGTAGTCGTCTCAGAAAAATGTTGATTCATGTCGGAGAAAACTTAGACACCTCTAACATGGAGCTATGTGGTCAGTTCATTGGTCCAGCCGTAAGTGGACAGGTCATAGTTACACAGTGTAACACATTACCAAAAGGACAAAAAGTAAAATTAACGAGTGTAAATACCGAACCAAAGGCATTTCATCTTACTGAAGTTGAAGTGTATGGTGTTGATGGATATTCTTCATATTAATCGATATACATGTATATATTTTTTTGTTCAATTAAAGATATTCATGATATATATTAGAATTATCAATCGTGTAGTAATGTTAAAAAGTACAGTTGTGTTCATCTTTAAGGATTTTCGCTTGTTATGTTTTGGAATTTTTGTCAGATTTTCGGAATCCTCTGGTTTGCAGCATTTGACACCTTTTACATGTATAATTATCAGCCATCTGTAAAAGTCTTATAGAATCTTTGTTATCTTTATATAGTTTTTTTTAGAACTTTGACCTCTCATTGGAAAAGCTATACAAAATCAAGAGAGAACATTTTCCCGCCAACATTTCAATGGCTAATATCTCGAAAACAAGCACATTGATTTATATATACCAACGGCATTTCACCTCACAGAAGTTTAAGTGTATGGTGTGGAGTGAATTCTTTATGATCATAATATATTGTATTTTAGTTTAATTAAAGATAATCATGATAATGCATTAGACCTTATAGTGATGGTAACAAGGAGTAAAATTGAGACTGGGAATGGGCAATGAGACAAAGAGCAGACAACAGCCGAAGGCCACCAATGGGTCGTTAAAATGAACTTAGCAACATAACAATGATGTAAAAAATTAACAAAGGACTAATATCAGTTACTGACATACTAGCTCAATGTATCAATTAAACTGATAGAAATATTATGTTTTCGTCATATAAAAATCAAGTACAATCCCTCCCTTTAGGGGTAGTATCATACCATCATACAATATATAAGAAGACTAATATCCCGTATCTAACCCGTATCTAGTATACAGCTGTGTTCTTCGTTAAAGCGAAAACAACACCATAAACAATTAAAAAAAAGGCCATAGTAAATAATGTGATAAACCTCCTATCACTCCTCCTTTTCGATAAAAGAATGATCTGTGTTTTCTAAAAAAAATCAGAATGTCCGATGATCTTGATTTCACTTCGATATTCATATACAATTTAATAAGAACAATTTAGAGTAAAAAGCAGTGGAATTACCAGATTTTAAAATAATAACTAAAATGTTGCACGAAATGATTAAGGGGTTAGGTTGAATATCATATAGAAATCAATTAAATTCAGTATTTCAAGATATAAGTTTTGAGGCAAGTACAAATGAAATACAAACGGCAAAACTGATGCCATCCATTTTTGTCACAGCCGAGATATAGGTAGAAAGATTTTGATTTAGATGTTTTGCAGACATATTTTCTACCTCACCTTTACAATTTTCACCTGTAAAAGAGGGACGAAAGATACCAAAGGGACAGTCAAACTCATAAATCTAAAACAAAATGACAACGCCATGGCTTAAAATGAAAAAGACAAACAGACAAACAATAGAACACATGACACAACATAAAAAACCAAAGAATAAACAACACGAACCCCACCAAAAACTAGGGGCGATCTCAGGTGCTCCAGAGGGGTAAGCAGATCCTGCTCTACATGTTGCACCCGTCGTGTTGCTCATATAATATTAAATACGGTAAATAGTCTAATCTGGTAAGTCACATTCATGAACGGGAAGGGAATCTTAGTTACGACGTAAGGAAATATATCCGATATCAAAATGTATCATTTGTGAAACAGTGATTCCATAACGGTCAACCAACTCGTGATGGCGTCCGTAATAAAATTAACGGTACCAATTTTCTTGCACCAGATGCACATTTCGAAAATACATGTCTCTTCAGTGATGCTCGTAGCCGAAATATTTGAAATCCAAAGCGTATATAAAAGATGAAGAGCTATAATCCAAAAGGTCCAAAAAGTATAGCCAAATCCGTGAAAGGAATCAGAGCTTTGCATGAGGGAGATACATTCCTTAATTTATAATAATTTCTAATATTTTGTAACAGCAAATTTTAATAACACAAACAATCCGTATTTTCATGCCAGTACCGAAGTACTGGCTACTGGGCTGGTGATACCCTCGGGGACTAATAGTCCACCAGCAGAGGCATCGACCCAGTGGTAG
This sequence comes from Mytilus edulis, assembly GCF_963676685.1. Classification (NCBI taxonomy): domain Eukaryota; kingdom Metazoa; phylum Mollusca; class Bivalvia; order Mytilida; family Mytilidae; genus Mytilus; species Mytilus edulis. The sequence goes on from NC_092354.1 coordinate 39,670,394, forward strand.
TTATAAAATTAACGGTACCAATTGTCTTGCACCAGATGCGCATTTCGACAATACATGTCTCTTCAGTGATGCTCGTGGCCAAAATATTTGAAATCCAAAGCTTATATAAAAGATGAAGAGCTATAATCCAAAAGGTCCAAAAAGTATAGCCAAATCCGTGAAAGGAATCAGAGCTTTGCATGAGGGAGATACATTCCTTAATTTATAATAATATACAATTACTGTCTTTTGATGAGGTAAATGTGTAGTTTTATTGACTTTTGAAAAACTGATATTCACTGAGGCCAACGGCCGAAGTGAATATCAGTTTTTCAAAAGTCAATTAAACCACATATTTACCGAAACAAAAGACAGTAATTGTTTTATTCCATATTCCGAGAGAAATGTATATAATGGCAATTATTAACCAAAACCAATTGTACATCAATCGTTTTTTACCAAAATAGTGCAGGTAAAAGCACGCGACGTTATGCGCGGTGAATATCCTTTTTTCGCAGGTGAATATGCTTATTTATTCAAAATCCCATTCATATAGAAAAACCTACTAAAGTTTTATCAATATGGAATAATTTCTAATATTTTGTAACAGCAAATTTTAATAACACAAACAATCCGTATTTTTAAAATATACGAAGGGATGATTCCAACTTCACCATTTGAAACTCTTGATTACAATAGCTTCCTTGTGAGCAGCCACCCTCTATCAAGAAAATCATGATAGGAAATGCAAGCACGTTGCTACTTAGAAACGGAAAATTTACATTGGAAAGACTGTTTTTGAGGACTCTCGGCTGTAAAAAAAAGGATAGCAACAAATATGAACCGTAAACACTGAAAAGCTTCATGTGAAGTGTAAATAGGTACATGCACCTTCGCCAGAAAATTTTACATCACGTATAACAAAAACTCTTACTTTGACTAATTTGTTATATTTAATATAAAAAAGAAGATGTGGTATGATTGCCAATGAGACAACTATCCACAAAAGACTAAAATGACACAGACATTAACAACTATAGGTCACCGTACGGCCTTCAACAATAAGCAAACCCATACCGCATAGTCAGCTATAAAAGGCCCCGATTAGACAATGTAAAACAATTCAAACGAGAAAACTAACGGCCTTATTTATGTAAAAGAAATGAACGAAAAACAAATATGTAACACATAAACAAACGACAACCATTGAATTACAGGTTTCTGACTTGGGACAGGCACATACATAAATAATGTGGCGGGGTCTAACAGGTTACCGGGATCCCAACCCTCCCCCTAACCTGGGACAGTGGTATAACAGTACAAAATAAAAACGAACTATAAAAAATAGTTGAAAAAGGTTTAACTCGTCAGATGGACAAAAATACAAGTGGACGTGGCCGGGGACTTATACATTCCGACACAAAAAGACACAATGAACAGATCTGAGAGTACTCGCAGTTATCTGACAGCTAGTTCAAAGCCACTAACAACTAATAATAAAATCATGCACCTAAGACCAAACTATCAATCCGTACACATCAAAAATCCAATGGATTTAGTGTAAAGACGTAATGAACATGATAAACAGCCAGAGAAAGACACGATCTTGTGCAATGTCAAGTTACAGGTATCGACAGATTGTAGATAACATACTAGTAATATTTAGTAAGCTTTTAATCTACTGATAACAAAAACAATATGTTTACCAATAAAAACAATATTCAATGATCTTATAACAGTGTTAAATACGTAACCTTTTAGAATAAGTTTATTTAAAGGAGCGACAAGTAAACATGGATCATTTCTAAATTTCCGGGCACGGTTAACAACATTTACGTAAAAATGAGGATGTGATATTCCGTTTGAAATAAGTTTTCTACATGCACAACCAAACTTCAAAACCAAATCTTTATATCTATGGAAAAAATTAGTAAAGGTTGAGAGTAATTTATGGTAATGATATCCCTGGTTTAATAATTTAGCAGTAATACATATGTTACGTTCGTTAAAATCAAAAACATCACAACAGACACGGACATAGCGAACAAGTTGTAAAATATAAACACCGTAAGATGGTGCCAAAGGAACATCGGCATCTAAAAATGGAAAATTAACAATAGGGAACGAAAAATCGTCTCTTTTGTCGTAAATTTTAGTGTGAAGTTTTCCGTTTAAAACTGAAATATCTAAATCCAGGAAAGTACAGTTATTACCGAATAAATTTGATGTATTTAAAGTAAGTTCCTTAGGGTAAATTTCAGCAGTATATTGAGAATACTCCTGATCATTTAATGAAAAAGAAAATGATAACGGTAAGTGTTGTTGAATTTATCAATAAAATGCAATTTCGACGGGTCTTTACTGAGTTTAATCATAAACTGTGACTCGTAACAGTACAAAAATAAGTCTGCCATTAAAGGGGCACAAATAGTGCCCATGGGGATACCTACAACATGTCGATAAACTTTGTTGCCGAAACGTACATAAATATTATCCAGGAGAAAATTAACAGCTTCAGTCATCTCATCACACCTCCAGTAAGTATATCTAGCATATTTAACTTTTTCATTAGAGAAGAAGGCTTTAAATGAGTTACAGCAAATATATTTACATTCAGCTTTACCAAACGACCATTCATTTAGATAGGAAAACTTTTGTTTAATATGATAGTGGGGAAGTGTAGTGTAAGGAGTAGAAAAACCTAAACTATTAACAGAATCAAAAGGACCATCAAAAGCCCGTAATTTACCTAAAACATCTAAAGAATTTTTCACACTCCAAAAATGGTTTATACCACTATGTTCATATATTTTATTACAATAGTTAACTCTTGTTCTTTAGATGAAAAGTGGCAAAGGGCTCTTAAATTTATAGATATATGTATGCGAGTAGACTCCCAAGGTTAGGAATATCCCTGTCCATGCACTGAACCTTAAGCCAAGACTAGAGGAAAAAATAAACTTAAATACACGACGTAAATCACAACAAAAGCTTGAACCCGTCCTTACAAAACCTACTGCCCTGTAAATGCATTCTGCCTTTTCCAAAGTAAAAGACAAACAAAATTAACCAAAGGTGGATCACCTTATTTTCTTGCTCGTGTGCATGTCGTCAATATTATCATGCTTGGTTTAAGGAATCGCCGATTGGAAGTAACAATATGTATAGCCTTCCTTCTAAAATGGTGATTGTTTGTCCCACAAAAATATGTGAGATGAAACTAACTAATCATAGTGCCCTCGCACATCTTATTAAGTGACTCTTTGTAAATGCTTAAAATATGCGCATAAGTGGTCAAACGTCTTATCTAATAACTACAAACTAATTACAAAGGGGTTTAAATGCCCCAATTATGCACTGAAGTCATCATACAAACGTTGTAAGTGTCAAAAATTATTCGAGATTGAATGAGGACAATTAAAGAATTAAAGAAAAATTTAGATGTTATAAATGATACTTCTGAAGTAAGAAAACCTCAATACAAGCCAGCAATGTATACAACATGTGATAGCAATACTCTGGAGCACCAAATGCTGTTTTAAGTACAGAATTGTATATCTAGTGGTCAAACATTTTTACCAGTCTCCATTCAGATAAACTCCGATAATAGAATGTCATGTTACTTCCGAGGAAATAAATACATTCATTGTGTAATACTCAACATTTTTGGATTCTCAGAAAATTAGAAAATTAGAAAAGACAGCATGAAATTAAGTATCCTCCAAAACTGGCACCATATATGAAATTTAATAGAATTCTTCTTCAACCTTTAGTGAGTCTGACTCTGATTAATGCTTTACATCCTGTTTATGGATTTCTTAACTAAATGTCAATAGTCAATACAATGTTATACGCCACTTTGAACAATAACATATTGTGCATTGAAATAGTTACCAAAGGTACCAGGATTATAAGTCAGTACGCCAGACGCGCGTTTTGTCTAAATAAGACTCATCATTGACGCTCATATCAAAATATTTATAAAGCCAAACAAGTACAAAGTTAAACAGAAACTGAGGGTCCAAAATTCCAAAAAGTTGTGCCAAATACGGTTAAGGTGATCTAACAGTTTATACCATTAGAAAACAAATTTCATTTTTATAGGGAATATGTGAGTGTCAAGGTAGCAATCAGATGACATAAATAACCAGCAGGAATTTAGAGGGTAACATCATACATATACACATGGAAAAAAGTATTGCAACACCAAATTGAAATTCAAATTATAAAAAAACTTTTGATGTTTTTGGTAAAAAATTTGTTGAAATAGAACTGGTTAAACATTATTTAAACATCAACTGAGTTTAAACAATAAATATCGACTCTATCAGTTCTTAGCTGCACATGCAGCTACTGTACTCGTAAACACTAAAACAGATGTTTTTATCCCTTTTGTTTTCAACACTTAAAATAACCAAGTTTATAAATGTATGTTATTGAGACCTTGTAATTGGTCATCTACAACTTATAACTGCAGCAAGATGGCAGATATCCAGCATCAGGGAAGCATGTATGTCGCTGTGATTATTGCACGTATTGTTGGTCATCACCATTCCACTATAAGTCATTTTGGATAAAAAAAAATCAGGCAATAAACGATGTTAAAGACCTTCCGAGGTCAACAAGACTCCTATAACATCTGCTAGGGAAAATAAAATGTTATGAAGGTTGGTCAGAAGGAAACCCATTGCAAACAATACAATCCTAAAAACAGAATGATGGCCATACAGGAGCCTTTAAACAAGAACTGTTCGAGATCTGCTCGTCGCTTCTGGTTATCGTGCGATAATACCATTTCGGGGACCCTTGCCTACGAACAGTCGACTTATGGCAGGATCAGAAGACGTTAAGATGCGGTCATCCGTTTGAATGGCGGCTGCGCACAAAGTACTAATTCTTTGGCGTATAACGATCAACCATGTGGTGAACAATCATCTAAAAATTAATTTTGAAACATCTGACATTGTAAAGTTCGACTACAGTCAAAGTTGTAAAATGCATTATTTGTACCAAAAAATACTGTTTTTTGTTATAAAGCTCAAAGCCGAATTTTTGCGCACCAAGAATGTATATTAACTAAACAGATGAGGACTTATATATGTTTGTTTTGTTCATACGTTTAACGACAAAATTATTTTTATGTCTACCTGTACGAATTTCAAACGCGCATTTTTACACCAGCAATGAAAACCTTCTTTCCTTGACGGGTAGACTTTATATACATAAATTAAGTGGTACAAGAAAAGCAAAATAAGTATGTTAATTTTGATGTATGCCTTTTTGTGATTCTTCGTTACATTTGTTGTTTTTATAGTGATATTAAGATGATAACACAATAATGACTGCTGTACCCCTATTTTTGACATTTTTACTCTTTGAGTATGTTTGTTTTGTTCATACATCGTTGACAATGTAATGGAATTTGATGCGACTGTCATACAAGTGAGAGGTTTAGCTAGCTATAAAACCAGGTTCAATCCACCATTTTCTACATTAGAAAATGCCTGTACCACGTCAGGAATATGACAGTTGTTATCCATTCGTTTGATGTGTTTGGACTTTTGATTTTGCCTTTTGATTTTGGATTTTCCTTTTGAATTTTCCTCGGAGTTCGGTATTTTTGTGTTTTTACTTTTTTTTATATAACCACAATGAAACTAAAAATATTTTTATATAAAATCTAATTACTGTGGATTCATTTATTTTCGTGGGTACCAATTTTCGTGGATTAAAGAAAACTTGCATGTTCGTGGATATTTAATTTCGTTGTTTTGCCGAAGTCTGCATACAAGCCTTCAGAAAATTTGTTATTCGTTGAACATTTAATTTCGTGGTTAGACTCTACCCACGAAAGCCACGAAAATTGGTATCCAACGAATAATTATGAATCCACAGTATACTTTAATTTAAGCGCTAGCAAGACAACTGTATTCCGATGAAGAAGATGACAGTGTTTGGCTGTTTGAAATACTTGAAAGTATTGGGGCAAATGATGATTATAGAAAAACTATTCAACGTGAAAGCATAAAACAGGAGATTCTTCGAACTTTTGGAGAAATATTTACCTGTTATTACATGGGAGGAGCAGCTGAAGGTACAATAACACCAGGTACTTATATATTTTGTTAGATATTCTTCAGCTTTGTATCGATCTGATGAATAAAGCAACTTTATAACCGATTGTATAGTATGTTCCAATTTTGAACTGTTAAACCATTGTCCAAGATTATAGGGAAGATAGGCCCCCAAAACTAGTTTCAACCCCCCCTAATTTGCATGTGCTTTTCCAAGGTCTGGAGCAGCAATGCAGTGATTGTCTAGTGTTGTCGTGTATCGTATTTGCTATTCGTTCATTTTTTTGTACATTAATCAAGCATTTAGTTTTCTCGTTTGAATTGTTTTCCATTTGTCTTTTCGGAAAATATATAAGTACCTGGTGTTACTGTCCTTTATATCAGGATACATGTTCGGTGTTGCAGACAGTACGTTGACCTAAATTTTCTAATTTCGCAGTTTCATGGTATCTTGTTGAGAGTTGTTTCTTCGGCTATTATCTTTTTTGTTTTACCAACATGATATCATTCTCTTACTTTTTGAATAAATGCAGTACATGTGATGAAATATCCCATTTATAATGTTTCAGATATCCTTAGAATTTGACAATAAGGTGATCTGCATAGAAATTCTTTATTTTCTCTTTCGGATAAAAATTAGACAGAATGTAATCATATCGGCACCTTAACATCATACCAGCTCTTGTTTTATTTCCGGCAAACATCATCCTACAAAACTTATAAAAGTAGTGTTTTATAGCCCAACACACTGCATTTGGGTTTGTGACGTGAACTGTTTATCATTATCTTATAATTCTACATTACAATATGTGGACAGATCACGACTTGACAGACGAATACGGGAATACCTGCATAAAATGGTTTGCTTTTATAGATTGTTATTTGGATGGAGAGTTGTCTCATTGGCACTCACACCATATCTTCCTTTATCTATAATATCACTTCATAAAAATAAGAACGTTTATCTCGCTAACATGTCTTGTATTTATTACGTTCTTAGCATACACTTATGCAAAAAGAAAGTTCTGTGTGCCTTGATTGTTTCATATCCTCCACTGATAAGATGGCATTTCCATTGTCTAGTGGTCATGTTACGAACTTGAACTAACATGACATATCAATTTGGAAATGGCGGCACCAATTTTGGCAAATTTATATATAGTATATATATAAGGGCTTGACAAACGAATTAGTGAAATACTAAATAATATCATGTCATACAAATAGGTACGATTATCTGGCTAACCCTTGGAAACATTCCAGATGCCCTTCTTTAAGTAAACAATTTAATTTAATTGCAGTTAGAAAAGAGTATGTTTTTATTTTGATTATTATGTGAAAGGTTCATCTATCATGCTATAACATGTAAAACATCTAATTCTTAAATTTACAGATGAACCAAATGACATTCATATCATGAAATGTGACAAAAGAATTCCTGTTATCGAAGACATATCAAAATCTGAAGGTTTTACGTTATTGATCGTACGAGAACTGGATACGCCTGCTGGGTACGTTAAACTCCAACTCGTATATAACACTGTACCGTGTACGTCTACAGACTGGCTTCTATTAAGTTCTATTGGTATACACAAATGTTTCAAAATTGATAAATTTGAAAGGATTGTTTTATTTGATTTTCTAATGGAACCAAGTACACGTCACTTATTTTCAAGACCAAACAACAAGCCTGCTGTTAAATATGAGAAGTATTATGGTGTTAACATGGATACTGTTATATCTTATCAGCGCAAAATGTGGCCGACAATTGCGAATAAATGGCTTTCTCGTCAAAGACGTCACGGCTGGCCTTCATCAGATATGATTCAAGAGCTGAACTCACTGGGATTCTTTGCTGTTAGAAAAGGTCATCCTTTTTCATCAGACATAGATTTGGAATGGAGAATATGTCTTTCATTACAAGAGCGAAAGCTTATGTTTAATTTGAAAGATGTGCAACATAAATGTTACATTGTTCTTAAAATGCTGAATCGAGATGTTATAAACTTGGACTGCATTACTACATACCATTGGAAGACTTGTTTATTCTATGTAATAGAGGAGAGTAAAAGCAATGTTTGGGAAAAAATAAACCTATTTCATTGCATTAAGCTTTGTATTAAGCAAATGTTAAGGTGGATTCAATGCGGGGTTTGTCCTAACTATTTTATTCCCAGAGATAATTTATTTGATGGAAAGTTAAAGGAGAGTTGGAGACTTCTATCAGAAAACATACTTGAGGAACTTTTAAATATAGGAATTGAATGCTTGTTGCTAGTAAAAAGAAACAATATATGTGACTTTGTCAGATCACGAGGATCATCAAAATGGTATCAAGTGCTTCAGGCAAACAGTAAACAAGTGCTCAATGAAGCCTTATACAACGTAAACGCAATTACTATTCAAATTACTTCACATGTTTTTAATACCGTAATACTAGAACAACCGTTTTACCTGGCCAATGGAAATGTTGCAATTTTCATAAAATTTCTTTGGTATACCCTAGGTCGCATTCAGAATGCGTGTAGTAGCACTATTACTGAACATACACACTACGAAACCAAACAATCTTTTTCGTTACTGTTACCATACGTCTACACATGTTTGGCTAGTAATGTATCTGCAATGGCTATTCACCATCAAAATCCTCAAGTCCGAGTTTTCCTTTTATTTGGATCTTTTATATACTTCAAAAAAGGTTATTTACCTGGACGTTTGAAGTTTATTTCATTATTATATGCTCTTGGGTTGTATAAAGATTGTGAATGGTGGTTAGATCAACTAGACGAGGAATTTATAAAATTCAGTCCATGTTTCTGTTATTGTAGATACATTAAAAATGATTTAACAATGACATATGCGTATATTATCCAAACTTCAAATTTAACGGTGTTGACATGCATTTCGTTTCTTCCAAGCGAAATTCAAATTATTCCTGATACATTGACATTTGAAATGTTCAGATATTTTGGTATCTCTTTAACAAAAACTGACAAAACGTTCGAGTATTGTCTTTGGCATTACAGAGCAGTTGTTGACTGCAATATATACTTTTACCTACTAAAATATGTAACGAAAAAGAAACTCGGAAATATTTCTGATTATAAAGACGATATTGATAATATATATACCTTGCTACATGTATTTGGGAGAAATATCAGACATCGTGATGTAGCCAACAATGTGTTGGCTTGGATATTTTGCTCTGAACAATTACTTCCTTTAGCGATAATCTGCTTAAGCTTCTCTTGAAAAGTGATGAATTCCTCGGACTTATGTTTCATGATATTCACAAAAGAAAGGCAACGGAAACAATACCATTTTAATGCAGGAAAAATACACATGTTAGTTATTGTATACCACATATGGTTTGCAAGGAGGCCAACCGCTATTGATTTCTGCTTTCAATGCTTTACTTTTAGCGAAAATAAACTACTTAAATGTAGCAAATGCAAAATATCAACATACTGTTCAAAAAAATGTCAAAAAATAAACTGAAAGATTCATAAGGCTATTTGTAAAATTGTAAGACAGTATCATAAAATTCGATATTTTACTGTCCAATAACTATATACACAAGTTTAAAGATGTTGTTTAAACTTTATTGTTAAAATTGATAGAATAAAAAAGTATCATGATAACACATTCCCGATTTCATGTATAACAGTTAGTTTGAGACAAATACTGGTTAACTAATATTAATATTCCATAAAACTATTTAGAAATAAGGAATACATATTTTTCCCATAAACATGATAAAGGAAACTCAAGTAGTAAATATAATGAGTGCTTGGCAGTTTGCATTTGTACTTTAAGGTGAATAGAGAATCCTAATTAAAATTCATAGAATGTTTTGAAAATTTTTCAAAATGTAGTTTATGTCATGCTTTTTTCCATTGTAAAATAAAAAGTATGGGTCACCGAACATTTTCACGATACAGGTTCTGCAAAATTGTCAGATTGATTATAGATTACGCATGGCTAATCGAATTTTGTGTGATAAAAAGAAAACGACACCATTAATTTTTTTTTTATAAAATGTTAGAAGATAGCTCATAGAACATGCTTTCAAATAATAAAAAAGAAAAACAATTAGTCAACGATCTTGTTTTCTAGCAACATATGAAAAAAAGGTAAATTATCACCTCATTATTTTTTAAGTTTATTTGTCCGAATGATCTCCACTACTATCTGATAAAGCTCCCCGTAGGTTGCAAAATTCAGAAAAAATAGAAAATACTGACGTAACGATGATAAAACACATAATTTCTATATCAATATGAAACGTCTTGCTAATTAATTACATCCTACTCTGAAAATTTGCAATTTTCATTGAAGATCTAGACAAATTGTCATCGGCTACTTCACAATCCAAGATGAAGAAAGACACCATAGCTACCTTTAAATTTATAGTCCATCATGCAAGTCTACACACGTTTAAAAGTGCTTTGGGAATAGAGCATTTCAGCTTTACTGCAATCTAAATATAGTGTTAACCTGAACTGTCTTATTGATGTATATTCTATTAACTTGATAAATTGTTTTACCATTTTGAAAAGAGGCAAAATATATCAGAGGGACTGTCAAACTCATAGATCGAAAATACATTGTCAACGCCATAGCTAAAAACTAAAAAGGCAAACATGTATGCGTCTGTCTCAAGTCAGGAGTCTGTAATTCCATTGTTTTATATAAATAATGCCGTTAGTTTTCTCGTTTGAATTATTTTACATTGTCTTTCGGGGCCTTTTATAACTGACATAAACACAAACAGTTACCGTTATTTTTTTCTAAATTGACATTTTGGGTATATGACATTTTAAAGATATTAAGTTGATTATAATGGTTGAAACTGGGTTTTTTTCTCATTCGATTCAACCCAATTTTACAGTTTTCGAAAGCCCAACTATAATATGTGTTTCACATTATTGGCATTTGTTAACAAAACAATCATAATGGTGTGTTAATAAAAACTATTGTAAAGAAACCATAGGGTTCGATCAACAGTGAACCAATGCAAATTATCGTGATAAAATTTGAAGGTAAAATATAGTATAGATTGATAACACATATTATTAGATACACATATTAATCGTTGCTTTAATGAGTTGTAAACTATATTAAAAAAATGACACAAACAACAGTATAGTAAAGCAATATTTCGGATTACAGGCTTAGTTCAGAAATAAATCAGTGTGAAATGTACCAATTATTTAAACAGAAAAATATTGAAACGAAACATGTGAACAAAGGTAACCATAGATTAAAAGTGGAAACATTGGGGATTGTTTCCCTTCGTAATAACTGAACTCTCATACTTGAAAACAGAACGTTTCTGTATTTTTTCACAAGTGACAGATTAATGAAATTCTAAACTTGACTTGATCATTATCTGTTTCATTTAAATTTTTGAAATGGGTTAAGCCAGTGTAATTAATAGAGGGTTTGAACATGTCAAATGAAATAAAGAAAGTCGTATCATATAAAAAGTATCGTTTTAAAAAAAAGAAGTAAATACTGTTTATATTTTTAAGACATAATTTATACACGAGCATAGTCAAACCATGTAATCAAATGGGCATACCATTTCAAATGACTATTGGTAACATTTGAAAATCTATTGTTTTTTTTTAAAGAATAACATGCATAATTTTGTAGCATATTCATCAAAAAAACGGCCATATAATCAACTTGTCTCTGTTTTCTTTATGTTTTAACATGTTTGCATCCTTCTGTTTTAGTAGATATTTTAATCGTAAAAAGAAAAATCATAAAAATACTGAGCTCTGAGGAAAATGGTGGATTAAACCTGGTTAATTCGATTGATAAACAAACTAGTTGTAAATTTGTTATACATTTTAACATATAAAAAGCTCGCATACTTGTTTGACTTCATGTTAAGTTCACTCATTCTTTACTTACTTACTCTACTTACCTGCAAGACATTCCTTCTGCATGCGACAATACATTATCTTTTTTTGTAGTTCCTGAATATCATTTGATCCCTAAAATAATGTTCACTCAATATTGATGGACTGTCCTTTTTGCTGTAGACGTTGATCCAGAATGACGTCATGTCTTCAATAAACATTCATGAAGTAGGGACCGCAGATAAAAGATTTTGCACGAAATACATCTTTTAGGGTAACGGAAAATAGACATTGATTGTATACACTTATCAAGACGCGTTTCTGCAAGATTTTGAAATTAAAATTGATGTATCTACTTCCCAGTAATGCATTGAGGTTTTGAATCATGTTGAATAACTGTTTCAGTAATATTCAAAAGGGGTACCAACAACACCATTCGAAGAAAAACAGAAGAAATTACCAAAAAGGGAAAACATTTAAAAAACCATAAAACTAGACACCACTTACAAAATAGAAATAAAAAATGATACAGCAAAAAGATTGTTTTCACAAAATAACAAAGATGATAGTTTATGTGGTCAGATATTGTGTCACTGGTGGAAAGTAGAATATTGTCTTCTTGATTATGTTAATTGTTATACGGTGGCTTTGAATGTATTTTTCAATCAAATATAATTAATGTTATCAAAATATTTTTTAAATAAAATAATTTGAGTGTTTCGTTTTAATTATTGATATTTGATATAAGACCTCTACTTTGTCTCATTTTCAATCATACCACATCTCCTGGATTTAGGTGTGGTGACATAAATTGAACATAAGGCAAAAAAAAGGTTATAATTATTATATCAGTATGCTATAAGGTCACACAAAACAAATCAGACCAAGTTAAATAAACATATGTGTTGAATTAATAACATCCGTTATATAAGCAAACTGCTGAAACATATTTAGGAACGTGTTAATGATAATCCAGCGACTCGTCTGATTTTGATCAATAAGAACTGAATTGGCAAAAAACTGACTCAAAACTAAAACTACTTACAAGCCTTTGCTAGACATTAAGTAATGAACATTAACCAACATCACAGTAATTTCAAATTGAAGTACATATATTGCCGACATAAAGACTTAAACCCGATATCTTCAATTAGAGAATATTAGTCAATACATTTACCATGTTTAAACATATTCTTTATGTCATGCATAGTCCGTAGTGATTTCGTAAAGCAGATGATAATCATCATGCTTTGTTTCCCGGTACCACATATAAACAGTAAACGAGAAGAATGATGAATGATAAAAAGGACTTCGTCAATTTGCCAATATTGATTCTTAATGTCATTTCAATCATTACACCATATCAAATGAATTAAAAATGAATAAAGAACTGCAGATAAGACAAGCAACATATATATTGTTAAACATATCAGCAATTTATAATTTCACAAATCAAAAACTTATTGGAATTAGCGACAGACACAATTGGAAAAAAAAACAACCAAAACAAACAACTCTTTATTCCTTCTACTACCAATCAAAGATAGTTAACGAATCTCAACATAAAAGATGTACGTGCGCGGAATGCTCGTTCTGGACTAGTAATTGCTGTTCGCTCCCTGTTATAAGATTAATAAGAGATATTTATAAGAGATATTTTTGATTGTTATCATACTTTTGTTTTTGTACTATAAAATGCAGTATTAGATAAGGTAGGGTGAGAATAAACATATTCTCCAGCAAGGGTCATTACATGACTGTAGTTTTGGATATTCAAGTTTGATAAGCGAATAAAGCACACCTTGTTATACTTTATCATAATGATGTTCACTACGTTATAACTACAATAAAGCAACGTAGAGATCATAAACTATCAACCATTTAATCTATCATTCTTATTGTTCAATGATTATATTTAAGTATATTCGAAAAAAGGTTTAAATTACATATATAAAGTGAATTTACTTCAAAATTACTGAGACGAAACCTATAATGAATGAGATAATTCTGTTGTTAATTGTCGACCCACAAAGCTTTTTAAATGTATAATTTAAATGTACTAAATATTTGTCTTAGTTACCTGTACAATCTGATCGTATCCTTGTTTTTCATATGTTTACATTGGAAATAATGGAATAATGTTAACTAACATAGTATCCGGCTAAATGCATATTTAGAGCTTTTGTGGAATGGAGAAGTGTAAAACTTTAATGTGTCGTGGATTACTACCTAAAAGACAAACACAGAAGAAGTCATGCAAAGATAAACGGCATGTGCCCAGAAGTAACCAAGAAGGTAAATCATAATATTATAGATACCAAAGTGAAGTTTGAAGTCTACAGAAACCATTAGAATTCTCAATGTTTTGTTCATTACAGCATACAAATAAATATGACATTTTATTCACATATGTTCAATATGTGATGCGTGTTTCATGTAGTGTCTATGCTTAGACTGGCATAAATTCTGCAACATGCTCAATAGTTATATAGGAAAAGAGATTTATTAAACAAGGTCAAAATTTTATTGAAATGATTATTGTTTATAAATGTTGTTTTAACAGACTATGTTTAGTTGTAAACTCTGCTTTATACTTACAAATTGACCACACAGCAGGATAGTTTGACAGCAACTCGAACGAGTTTAAATTACATTATAAACTTTTAAAAGAACCTTTTGGAAGCCAAGAGGCCTTTATCTATCCTTAATCTGCTATTCGGTTGAACTTGTTTTACATTTTGTCATGTTGCGGCCTTTTATAGCTGACTAAATGGGTTGCAGTTAATGATGACGTCTGTTTGGCACTGGGTCATTGGTCGATAGTTACCATGGTAATGATATGCCAGCTCATTGTTTAATATTAATTGCCACAAGAAACTTTCAATGACGTTGTATATACACTGTTTTTCAAACCAGATAATCTGGAAATAAATCACAATATCCAATTGCACATACAATAATTAATCATAAGTTACCCAAAGCACAACAATATAATTCTCTTACAATACGTCCCTTCTAAATCAGATTGGCGCCCGTTATAATATTTGTCGACAATACTTCATGTAATCGTAGACTTATATTTATGTTTAAACAAATCAATCATTCATTGGTCAGGAATCGAAAAACTGAACTAAAATGCTGGAACATTTTATTGTAGATTAATAGTTAAGATTGGTGTCTTTATAAATGACGATAAAGAATGTACCAAAGTAGTAGGTCCAGTAACACCGCTTTTTGGCCCCAAAATATAGAAGTTTTACAAAATTGTTAAAATGTAAACTTTTAGTTATTTATTGGAAAGTAGAATGCTTCTGCTACACAGATATGGGCTGTATTAGACAATACAATGCACATATATTTGGTGATACATGTAGCATCAATAAGTCATTCTAAATTACGGAAATCATCACAATTTTAGCATTTTAAATTTCAGACGGTTTTCGTCTTATATTAAAGTGGCCACATTTGTGTTCATTCTTAATATTAAAATGTAAGTTGTATTTGATGATAATACATAACATATATAAAGGTTGAGGATGAACACTTTCATTTTTTACCAAAAAACATCTGAAAAGAGACATTTTTTGGATATTTGATAGATTTTTCATATTTAAGCTTGAATCGGAGCGTTTTCATTGACTAAATCAGTTAAAATCTTTTACATAACTAATTGATTTAACTGAAATAGACATTTAAGTGTTAAACAAATCTTTCGTTAGATGAACCTGAAAAAGAACCTACTCCTTTACTTCTATTGTATGTTAAACAAAATATAAATCTTAAGAATAGAATTATTATGCCAGTGTCTGATTGTACTTGTTCGGCATTATAACTATTTTGATCTGAGCGTCACTGATGAGTGTTATGTAGTCGAAACGTGCGTCTGGCGTACTAAATAATCCTGGTTTTTAAGAAAACTAATTTTTGCTGTTTGTATCAATACCTGATTATAATCCGATTTTAGCTCCAGCAAACCAATTGTGTTATGATGAAGAAGATGACAGTGTTTGGCTGTTTGAAATACTTGATAGTATTGGGGCAAATGACGATTATAGAAAGACTATTCAACGTGAAAGCATAAAACAGGAGATTCTTGAAACTTTTGGTGGATATTTAACATGTTATTACATGGGAGGTACATTTGAAGGTGCAGTTACACCAGGTAAATATATAAATGGATAATGCTTACATACCATGTTTTTTTTCTGATACTTGCCAAATATCAATAGAACTGGTTTGTTAAAAAGAGAATATCAAATGGCCTTTACAATATCACATCCGTACCAATTTAATCTCAAGAGATCGACTTGTTATTTTGGTTGTGGGTTGATAAAGTGTGTGCTTTTGAAAAGGCCATATCATAACACTGTTGTATATACCTCACATATATATTTTTGTGACATGACGTCTCACATATAGGGGTTCAGTAAATCTGACTGGTATTGATACCTTCACCACGGATGGCTGATATAGCACGATTGCAGTTAACTGTGTTACACATACAATGCATTTGTATTTACTACTAGGTATATGTTAATCAGTGTGTTTAAAAAAAAATTCTTAAAAAATTTAGCACATGTCCATTAAAACAAAAAGGACATGCATACGTATAGTTACTAAAGGGTTATATGGTACCAACGGCAAATTTCACATTTTTGAAAGATATTGCCCACTCAAAAGAATTGATGTGTAACTGCAATAAAATCAGACTGAGTCATGAACATCAATTAAGTTTTGGTTAATCTGTAACGTCTACTTTATTAATCATAATGTATTCATGATTTGCTTTGTTTAAATTTGAGGCACCTTTTACGTGATTTCATGATATAATGTTACACCATCGAAATAGATCAACATAAAATGGTATTCGCTTTATTGTAGTAAAACTAATTAGGGTGTTATAACATCGTATCTATACATTTACAGATGAACCGAATGACATCGATTTCATGAAATGTGACGAAATGTTCCCGGTCATCCAGGACATATCAGAAGCTAAAATGAACTGTTGTTCGTTGTTGATAGTACAAGAATTAGATACACCTGATGGATACGTAAAACTACAACTAGTATATAACGGCATACCATGTACATCTACAGACTGGCATCGTTTTATTGGCATGCACAAATATTTAAAAATTGATAGATTTGAAAGGATTGTTTTATTTGATTTTTTAATGGAGCCATATAAAGATGATTTATTTTCAAGACCTAAAAACAAGCCTGCTGTGAAGTCGGAAAAGTATTATGATCTTAACATGGATACTGTTATATCTTACCGATGCAAAACGTGGCCAAAAGAGGCACAGGAATGGCTTTCCCGTAAAAGACATCACTGCTGGCCCTCAACAGATATGATCCAAGAGCTTCAAACACTTGGATTTTTTGTTGTTAGAAAAGGTCATCCTTTTTCACCAGAAATAGATGTGGAGTGGAGAATATCTCTTTCGTTACAAGAGCGAAAACTAATGTTCAATTTGACAGATGTCCAACATAAATGTTACATTGTTCTCAAAATGCTTAATCGAGATGTTATAAATTTGGAGTGCATAACTACATACCATTGGAAGACGTGTTTATTCTATGTTATAGAAGAGAGTAGCAGCAATGATTGGGAGAAAAACAAACTATGGCATTGCATTATACGATGTATTAAGCTTATGTTAAGGTGGGTTAAACGTGGGTTTTGTCCTAACTATTTCATTCCAAGAGAAAACTTATTTGATGGCAGGATGAATGCGAGTTGGAGACTTATATCAATAAACGTACTAGAGGAAATTTTAAATGTAAGATTTGAATGCTTGTTGTTTGTGAAACGAAACAATATAGGTGACTATGTCAGATCACGGGGATCTTCAGACTGGTATAAATGGCTTCAGTTAAACAGTAAAAAGGTGTACAACGAAGCCTTATACTACAAAAACACTGCTACTATTGAAAAGACACTACATGTGTTTAACACAGCAATACTTGAACAACTATTCAACTTGGCCAATGGAAACGTTGTACATTTCGTAAAATGTATTTGGAATGTTCTAGGATGTATTTAGCATGCATGCAGTAGCCCTATTACGGGACATACACACTACGAAACCAAACAGTCATTATCATTACTTTTACCCTATATGTACACTTGTTTGGCTAGTAATGTATCTGCAATGGCTATTCATAATCAAAATTGTCAAGTCCGTGATTTCCTTTTATTCGGGTCTTTTATATACTTCAGGGGTGGTAAATTATCTGGACACCTGAAGTTTATTTCAGTGTTATATGCAATTGGAATGTATAAAGATTGTGAATGGTGGTTACATCAACTAGACGAGGAATCTTTAAAATACAGTCCATCGTTCTGTAATTGTAGATACATCAAAAGTGATTCAACAACGGCATATGAGTATATTATCAATAATTCAAATTTGAAGGTGTTTACATGCGTTTCGTTTCTTCCAACCGAAATTGCTATCATTCCGAATGCGTTGATCTATGAAATGTTCAGACATTTTGGTATCTCTTTAACACACGAAGACAAAACATACGCGTATTGTTGTTGGCAATACAGGGCTGTTGTTGACTGCAATATTTTCTTTTTCTTACTAAAATACATTACAAAAGAGAAACTTAGATGTTTTCAAGAGCGTGAAGACGCTAGATACTGCATTGCAATTTTACTTTTTGGTAACAATGTAAGACATCGTGATGTAGCTAACAACTTTTTGGCTTGGACTTTTTGTTCGAATTATGAAACACCATTAGGGCTAATGTTTTTAGCCACGTCGTGGAAAATATCTAACTCTTGGGATTTATGTTTTATGATCTTCACGGATGAAATGAAACAAAAACAATACCAATTCAATTCAGCTAAATTACATATGTTAGTTATTCTGTATAGTATATGGTATGCTCGAAAGCCGTCTATCATTCACTTTTGTTTTCAGTGTTTCTCAATGAGTGAAGAAAAGATTCCTAAATGTAGTAGATGTAAAATATCTACGTATTGTTCAAAACGATGTCAAATAGCAAACTGGAAAAAACACAAACGCGTTTGCAAAATTGTAAGAAACTATCATACTGTATAGTTTTTGAAACACGAATATACTTCGAACTGATTTTATAGCCATAGCAATGCATTAAAATGATTCAAAACTATTGTTAATTATAAAGTAGATTTCAATATTAAAACAAACAACATCGTGTGAAAACAAAACGCTTTGAATTCATTATTGCATTTTACAAGAATTGATAATGCTCAATTGACAATCGACTTAAAATGTCTCATAAAGCTTTTTACTAAACATTGGATAATGTAGACACAATGTCCAGGTTAAGATCTAGGCTAATTATAATTTGTGAATAGTAAAATTTAACAACTATAGGTCACCGTACGGTGTGTCTTTTTATCGGTTAACATTTGGTGATAGTGACTGTAACACATGTGTCGGGTCAATCTCATTTGTTCATTTTTATGACTAAGTTGCATTAGTATTTGAGTACGGAGCACACGCCTGACATTAACATGCGTATAGTGTTAGTGTAAACATGCACAAATGTAACGATTTTAATGAGATCTATAAAAGCCAAACGACTGATCAGAGGGTATGAAACTGCTGTAATATATGCCGTTTAAAAAATTATAATCAACACGAGAGTCATAGATTCTAGTTTTTAATTGTTTATCGAAGTCCATATTGAGGATTGTATCATGAAGGAGATTGTTTTCTTATATGTAGTATCTTTAATCTGAAGTTCACTGGAATATATGCACGTCCGAGGGTATTCACAGCCAAGTAGTCATCGATGTTATGTGGAGAATAAATATCATTGATATATTTATTGTTTATTGCTTTACTATGATTACTGTGTATGAAATGTTAAATCATAAGATTAAACTTGCACATTGCCTAAGTCGTTAGCTTTGCTGATTGTTGACACACATACAATGACTTATAGTTGTTCATTTCTGTGTCACTTGGTCTCATGTGGAGAGTTGTCTTATTGGCAATCAATCCATATCTTCTTATTTTTTATATTTAGCGCAATTTTTCAGAATTGTTGTTATCTAAATAAAGCCAAAAGTCGTATACCACTGTTGAAGCTCTCCAACTTCGTATTTAATTAAAGTTTATTGTTTACGAAACACGCTTCTTGTTTACTGTTGTTTCTCATTTGATCTTTTTTTCTTTTTTATCCATGACATTGTCAGTTTATTTTTGATTTAAAATAATCTTTCGCTTCTCATTCTCTACCCAAGGAATAGATTAAGTTATCTATATTTGGCAAAATCTTTCTGAATTCAGGGTCCTCAATGCTCTTCAACTTCATGTTTTGTTTGACCTTTTAATTTTGTTTTATTCAACCGTCATTGGTGACTTTTTTGTAGACAACGTACGACCTTCAACAATAAGTTATACCCATATAAAGCAATCAGCTCTATAAGGCACTTGTATTCAAAATGGAGAACAATTTTAACCTAAAAAAAAGCACCTGATTACAGGAAAAATCTTTAATAGACAGCTACAAACGATAACCACTAAATAACAGGACAGGTCAAGGACTCCTGACTTCTAATGGGTTCATTTTGAAGTCTGCTTTGCAAATTGGTCATGTCTCATTCACTCGTAAACACATGACTTAATACTTTGTTGGTAAATGAAACGCAGAATTAACAACTCAATACATTCTATAAAATCAATCTTCATTATTCATATTTCAAAGAAAATGTTGTCCTTATAAAAAAATTCCATGTATTCTTTAATAAAAAAAAAAGCCAGAAATAGAATTTGACCCCGATTATAAAGTTTACTGTTACAAGATGAAAATGTTTTAAGTTGATTTAAAAACATGTGCGAAAGTTAAATAGATCTATCTGTGTCAAAGTTTTATTCTAAAGCGTTGATTTTAACATACCAAATAAGACAAGATAAGGTACGTAAATTTTCAAGAAAAGGCCTTTTCCCTTATCTAGTCACTGTATTGGTTTTTATTCATCGTGATATTGGTCAATAAACCCTAATTTGAAATATAAGCCAAAAAAGGGGTACAGCAGTCAACAATGTGTTATAATCTTAATCGCTTTTAAGACAAACAAATATGTAACAAAAACACCAAAAAAAATAAGTAAAAATGAAAGACAAGAATACAAAAATCATCATAGAACATTTTAATCTGATTAATTGCTGTTTGTTTTTACAGCTGATAACTTTAATTTCTATAATCCTTTTGTGTAAAATAACAAAATTATTGTGTACATTGATTTAAAATTCTAAATGAACTGTCTAAAGAAATATTTGCACATTTGTTTAACCATACATACATGTTTTGATGGTATGTATATATATACTATATACATGTTTTCAATATATTTAGATAAAGATCTTTCTTAAAAACTGAACAACACCAGTATATGATTCTCACATTTTTTAAAGTTATAAGACTATTAAGCAAACATTTCTTTATGTCAAATAAATAATATGTATATTGTACACCACAATTTCTTATCATTAACACCATACAAGTACTGGTATGTAATTGAAATGCAATACAAAAGTAATAGATCATTACATGTTTTTTTTCATTGTAATTAATTAAATTACAATTACATGTAATTTAAAAATGCTCAATTACACATTACATTCAATTACATGGAAAATTGTAATGCATTTCACGTACTTACCATTACATATTCAATTACCCAATCCCTGCTTGCAAATTTAGAAAATTCAAACAAGGCAGTAATAAAATCATTTGAAATTTAATTGATGGGATGTCAGTACTCATTTTGTGGTGGAAGCAGCAGCACTAAAATTACCAATATCTCCTCAAGAAAGAAGCAGAAATCTATTAATACAATATTTCATAATTATTTTAAAATTCTGAATGACTTACAGCTAATTTGATTGGTTGTTTAATATTCAAGATTCCGAAGTTTACTATGATGTAGAATATTGAAAATAAAATAATGGTGTATTGCCTCTACGGAAACCTTCGATTATGGAATATATTCATGATTTTAATTTTCGACATAACGAAATGTTGTATAACTCAAACATCAATAACTCAGTTCTTGAACATGATTATATATTCTTTCATCAAACATATGATGACTGAATTCGGATCATTATTTTAGGTATATTCTCAAAATAAAAAGTGTTGAAATATAAATTAAGAAAGGGCACAACTATAATTATTTTACACTATTGTTTCAGGCGGATTGCAAGAGAAGGGGTTCTTTCCTGGTTAAAATAGATGATGAATCGGAAAATCAATGGCTGCAATCTGTAATGCTTGGTGAGTTTATTCGAGATTATTTCTTCGAAAATGCCTTTATTAAGGTAGGAATATTATTTTTCACTTGATCCGTTTTATGTTAATGAGGCTGTTAGGTTACTCTTTTCAATGTGTTAACAGTTTGTAATTCCAGTGTCTTTAACTGTTACTTAATAGTCTCATCTTTGCTAATTTTTGAAGGTCGTGTGCTTAGCTGACGACAGATGATCCGAGTACATAGTTATCATTCATTGATTTTAGTTGTCCATGAATATAGTCTTTAATTAGGACAGTGTGTTACATGCCATTTTTTTTATACCTCTGCCAAATTTATTTCTCCCTGTTTTATGCCTCACATAGCAAAGTAGAG